>NW_027040315.1:208658-247600 GCF_034236695.1 Oncorhynchus nerka | reverse complement strand
AGAGTCAGGTGATTCTCGTTGTCACGGATTGGGAACCATATTTAGGTAGCCTGAGTTTCACTTTGTAATTTGTGGGTGATTGTTCCTGTCTTTGTGTAGTATTCACCAGATGTGCTGTAATAGGTTTCACGTTCCGTTTGTTGTTTTTGTATTTATGAGTTATTCGTTCCGTTTTCCTTCATTAAAGTAACATGAGTAACCACCACGCTGCATTTCGGTCCGTCTCTCTTTCAACAACAGACGAACGCCGTTACAACAAGTTACAAACAATGCAAAGAAACCGAACAAAATAGCCACAGCTGGTTAGGAACCTGTAAAAACGTCAGCCGTCCTCTTCGGCACCACAAGAGCCCATGGTAGTGGACTGCAGGTAGCAGGATGCAGGGGTTGCCTTTCACCAACAGGACCCTTGACATTTTAAATGTTAAGAAGGTGGACGTTGTGGCATTGATAGCTATGGTAATTAATGGCACTGCCAAGGTGGAGAGAAGGTCCAGGAAGATAGAGATCATAGTGATGGCAGCGAAGGAGTTCCTGAAAGATTTCTCAGCGAAGGAGGACCATGGAATATTGGCACACGGTCCTAGAGCCTGAGAAGGGAGATATGGAGAACTACAAGAAGGAATAAGTGGGAGTTTGTACTATTTTAATTAGGGCAGATTAAGTTAGTTTCACTATTACGTATGGAGGATTTATTAATTTTATTATTATTTATTATTTAATTTTATTACTTATTTATTTTATTGGGTTATTATTTATTTTTTATACCGTCCAGTTGGTGGCGGCAATAAACCTTTTGGGGCGTTGTCCGCCATAAAACCAACAGAAGAAGAAGACCATGTGACTTTAACCAACCATTCTGTTTGGATGATTTCCCAGCTGTCTATCACAGCCTTCTGGTTTCAACCAGTGTGCCTGAATGCACATTTTGACTCGGACCCTTCCCAATCCAGGTCAGTGTTTTTTTAGTTGCACGGAAGAAGAAGATGTAAGTTCTGGCTTTTTGGCAAGTTGAGTGTGTTTATTACAGGAAGATTATGTGTTGTGGGGTTTATTATCGGGTGGGTAAATGCTACGTAATGATGATCGACTGCAAACTGTTACTTTTAGGCTGAATGTACTGTGGCAAACCTCTTCAAGGTTAGGAGCGTTTGTCACAAATTAAGTGGTAAACTGTCACCAAATCACCCAAGATTGAGAGTTATTTCGAACAGGACAGTACCTGTGTGTTTATTTCTCTGTCCTGGTCCACCCAGGCCGTAGGCGAGGTCAAGGATAGCAGGGTTCGGTACACGAATCGGGTTCTTGGTAGGTCCATGTCCAAACGCCAACAGGTAAGTCCAAAACAATCCAGCCCATCTCTATTGTCTCTTTCTCTATTGTTCATAGATCCTTCCAGCACTCTCTCTCTTCCTGGTTTTTCTTGCCCCTTTATCTGTGGGTCGGCTCCACCTTCTGAGGGTTCCCTTTGCTTCTGGGACTTGTAGTTTTGGCGGTCGGCCATTTTGTGATCTGTAGTTCTGACAGGGGTGGCCATTTTAGTGATCGGGCAGAGCCCGTTTATTAGTTCTGCTCTCACATATCTGCCACTTATCACTCGACCCCCTTCTTTGCCACAGTACAGATTATGTACATTTCAGATACTCCATGTTGATTATAATAGTGCCTGTATTGCATTGAATGCCCAGTTTATTTTACCTTTATTTAACCAGGCAAGTCAATTAAGAACACATTCTTATTATCAATGACGGCCTGGGAACAGTGGGGCAGTGCCTTGTTCAGGGGCAGAACGACAGATTTGTACCTTGTCAGCTCGGGGGTTTGAACTTGCAACCTTCCGGTTACTAGTCCAACACTCTAACCACTAGGCTACGTTGCCGCCCCAGTGGGGGCTGAATGACAGATTTGTACCTTGTCAGCTCGGGGGTTTGAACTCACAACCTTCCGGTTACTAGTCCAACACTCTAACCACTAGGCTACCCTGCCGCCCCAGTGGGGGCTGAATGACAGATTTGTACCTTGTCAGCTCGGGGGTTTGAACTTGCAACCTTCCGGTTACTAGTCCAACGCTCTAACCACTAGGCTACGCTGCCGCCCCAGTGGGGGCAGAACGACAGATTTGTACCTTGTCAGCTCGGGGGTTTGAACTCGCAACCTTCCGGTTACTAGTCCAACGCTCTAACGCAGTAGATGTTATTGTTTAGAGACTGTTAATTGCTGTAGCCTGTACAGTATGTGCATGTTACCACTGTGTTTTCATAGTTTGCGCTACTGTTAATTAAGCCGTGGCGAGATTCTAGAAGTTTTCAGAGACTGTCCTCAGTTCTCATGCATGCACAGTACAATGTATGATCAGATAAGACCTACACTAGGCCAGAAATAAGACAATAAAACTAACCTGTAAAACAAAGTTCTTCTCTCTCTCTCTCTGGGCGATATGTTTACAGTGCATTCGGAAAGTATTCAGACCCCTTGACTTTTCCCACATTTTGTTATGTTACAGCCTTTATTCTAAAATTGATTACCCCCTCATCAAGCTGCACACAATACCCCATAATGACATCACAATACCCCATAATGACATCACAATATCCCATAAAGACATCACAATATCCCATAATGACATCACAATACCCCATAATGACAAAGCAAAAACAGTTTTTTTTATAGATATTTTAGCAAATGTATAAAAATGTAAAAGACTGAAAAATGACATTTACATCAGTATTCAGACCCTTTACTCAGTATTTGTTGAAGCACTTTAGGCAGCGATTACACCCTGATCATCGTTCCAGATCTTTCCACAACCACTCAGTGTGAAAGGGAAACTGGTCTGATCCAGTGGAAACGTCATAAAACAGGCCTATCTGATTACTTCTAATCACAAATAGCAACGGTCTGTCCCTGAGCTCACTGAGAGGGGAAACTGAGGGCCCAGAATATTTTATACGATGTTGTATGTTGTATTTATTACATTTTCCGAGGTCTCTCTTTGTGGCACCTGACCACACTACTGAACAGTAGTCCAGGTGCCACAAAACTAGAGCCTGTAGGACCTGCCTTGATGATAGTGCTGTTAAGACTGACCACACTACTGAACAGTAGTCCAGGTGCCACAAAACTAGAGCCTGTAGGACCTGCCTTGATGATAGTGCTGTTAAGACTGACCACACTACTGAACAGTAGTCCAGGTGCCACAAAACTAGAGCCTGTAGGACCTGCCTTGATGATAGTGCTGTTAAGACTGACCACTACTGAACAGTAGTCCAGGTGAACAGTACAGAGCCTGTAGGACCTGCCTTGATGATAGTGCTGTTAAGACTGACAAAACTGAACAGTAGTCCAGGCCCACAAAACTAGAGCCTGTAGGACCTGCCTTGATGATAGTGCTGTTAAGACTGACCCACTACTGAACAGTAGTCCAGGTGCCACAAAACTAGAGCCTGTAGGACCTGCCTTGATGATAGTGCTGTTAAGACTGACCACACTACTGAACAGTAGTCCAGGTGCCACAAAACTAGAGCCTGTAGGACCTGCCTTGATGATAGTGCTGTTAAGACTGACCACACTACTGAACAGTAGTCCAGGTGCCACAAAACTAGAGCCTGTAGGACCTGCCTTGATGATAGTGCTGTTAAGACTGACCACACTACTGAACAGTAGTCCAGGTGCCACAAAACAGGTGCCACAAAAGAGCCTGTAGGACCTGCCTTGATGATAGTGCTGTTAAGACTGACCACACTACTGAACAGTAGTCCAGGTGCCACAAAACTAGAGCCTGTAGGACCTGCCTTGATGATAGTGCTGTTAAGACTGACCACACTACTGAACAGTAGTCCAGGTGCCACAAAACTAGAGCCTGTAGGACCTGCCTTGATGATAGTGCTGTTAAGACTGACCACACTACTGAACAGTAGTCCAGGTGCCACAAAACTAGAGCCTGTAGGACCTGCCTTGATGATAGTGCTGTTAAGACTGACCACACTACTGAACAGTAGTCCAGGTGCCACAAAACTAGAGCCTGTAGGACCTGCCTTGATGATAGTGCTGTTAAGACTGACCACACTACTGAACAGTAGTCCAGGTGCCACAAAACTAGAGCCTGTAGGACCTGCCTTGATGATAGTGCTGTTAAGACTGACCACACTACTGAACAGTAGTCCAGGTGCCACAAAACTAGAGCCTGTAGGACCTGCCTTGATGATAGTGCTGTTAAGACTGACCACACTACTGAACAGTAGTCCAGGTGCCACAAAACTAGAGCCTGTAGGACCTGCCTTGATGATAGTGCTGTTAAGACTGACCACACTACTGAACAGTAGTCCAGGTGCCACAAAACTAGAGCCTGTAGGACCTGCCTTGATGATAGTGCTGTTAAGACTGACCACACTACTGAACAGTAGTCCAGGTGCCACAAAACTAGAGCCTGTAGGACCTGCCTTGATGATAGTGCTGTTAAGACTGACCACACTACTGAACAGTAGTCCAGGTGCCACAAAACTAGAGCCTGTAGGACCTGCCTTGATGATAGTGCTGTTAAGACTGACCACACTACTGAACAGTAGTCCAGGTGCCACAAAACTAGAGCCTGTAGGACCTGCCTTGATGATAGTGCTGTTAAGACTGACCACACTACTGAACAGTAGTCCAGGTGCCACAAAACTAGAGCCTGTCCAGGGACCTGCCTTGATGATGATAGTGCTGTTAAGACTGACCCACTACTGAACAGTAGTCCAGGTGCCACAAAACTAGAGCCTGTAGGACCTGCCTTGATGATAGTGCTGTTAAGACTGACCACACTACTGAACAGTAGTCCAGGTGCCACAAAACTAGAGCCTGTAGGACCTGCCTTGATGATAGTGCTGTTAAGACTGACCACACTACTGAACAGTAGTCCAGGTGCCACAAAACTAGAGCCTGTAGGACCTGCCTTGATGATAGTGCTGTTAAGACTGACCACACTACTGAACAGTAGTCCAGGTGCCACAAAACTAGAGCCTGTAGGACCTGCCTTGATGATAGTGCTGTTAAGACTGACCACACTACTGAACAGTAGTCCAGGTGCCACAAAACTAGAGCCTGTAGGACCTGCCTTGATGATAGTGCTGTTAAGACTGACCACACTACTGAACAGTAGTCCAGGTGCCACAAAACTAGAGCCTGTAGGACCTGCCTTGATGATAGTGCTGCCACAAAACTTAAGGACTGACCACACTACTGAACAGTAGTCCAGGTGCCACAAAACTAGAGCCTGTAGGACCTGCCTTGATGATAGTGCTGTTAAGACTGACCACACTACTGAACAGTAGTCCAGGTGCCACAAAACTAGAGCCTGTAGGACCTGCCTTGATGATAGTGCTGTTAAGACTGACCACACTACTGAACAGTAGTCCAGGTGCCACAAAACTAGAGCCTGTAGGACCTGCCTTGATGATAGTGCTGTTAAGACTGACCACACTACTGAACAGTAGTCCAGGTGCCACAAAACTAGAGCCTGTAGGACCTGCCTTGATGATAGTGCTGTTAAGACTGACCACACTACTGAACAGTAGTCCAGGTGCCACAAAACTAGAGAGCCTGTAGGACCTGCCTTGATGATAGTGCTGTTAAGACTGACCACACTACTGAACAGTAGTCCAGGTGCCACAAAACTAGAGCCTGTAGGACCTGCCTTGATGATAGTGCTGTTAAGACTGACCACACTACTGAACAGTAGTCCAGGTGCCACAAAACTAGAGCCTGTAGGACCTGCCTTGATGATAGTGCTGTTAAGACTGACCACACTACTGAACAGTAGTCCAGGTGCCAGCCTGTAGGACCTGCCTTGAAACTAGAGCCTGTAGGACCTGCCTGTGATGATAGTGCTGTTAAGACTGACCACACTACTGAACAGTAGTCCAGGTGCCACAAAACTAGAGCCTGTAGGACCTGCCTTGATGATAGTGCTGTTAAGACTGACCACACTACTGAACAGTAGTCCAGGTGCCACAAAACTAGAGCCTGTAGGACCTGCCTTGATGATAGTGCTGTTAAGACTGACCACACTACTGAACAGTAGTCCAGGTGCCACAAAACTAGAGCCTGTAGGACCTGCCTTGATGATAGTGCTGTTAAGACTGACCACACTACTGAACAGTAGTCCAGGTGCCACAAAACTAGAGCCTGTAGGACCTGCCTTGATGATAGTGCTGTTAAGACTGACCACACTACTGAACAGTAGTCCAGGTGCCACAAAACTAGAGCCTGTAGGACCTGCCTTGATGATAGTGCTGTTAAGACTGACACACTACTGAGCAGTAGTCCAGGTGCCACAAAACTAGAGCCTGTAGGACCTGCCTTGATGATAGTGCTGTTAAGACTGACCACACTACTGAACAGTAGTCCAGGTGCCACAAAACTAGAGCCTGTAGGACCTGCCTTGATGATAGTGCTGTTAAGACTGACCACACTACTGAACAGTAGTCCAGGTGCCACAAAACTAGAGCCTGTAGGACCTGCCTTGATGATAGTGCTGTTAAGACTGACCACACTACTGAACAGTAGTCCAGGTGCCACAAAAAAACTAGAGCCTGTAGGACCTGCCTTGATGATAGTGCTGTTAAGACTGACCACACTACTGAACAGTAGTCCAGGTGCCACAAAACTAGAGCCTGTAGGACCTGCCTTGATGATAGTGCTGTTAAGACTGACCACACTACTGAACTACAGGTGCCACAAAACAGTAGTCCAGGTGCCACACTACTGAAAAACTAGAGCCTGTAGGACCTGCCTTGATGATAGTGCTGTTAAGACTGACCACACTACTGAACAGTAGTCCAGGTGCCACAAAACTAGAGCCTGTAGGACCTGCCTTGATGATAGTGCTGTTAAGACTGACCACACTACTGAACAGTAGTCCAGGTGCCACAAAACTAGAGCCTGTAGGACCTGCCTTGATGATAGTGCTGTTAAGACTGACCACACTACTGAACAGTAGTCCAGGTGCCACAAAACTAGAGCCTGTAGGACCTGCCTTGATGATAGTGCTGTTAAGACTGACCACACTACTGAACAGTAGTCCAGGTGCCACAAAACTAGAGCCTGTAGGACCTGCCTTGATGATAGTGCTGTTAAGACTGACCACACTACTGAACAGTAGTCCAGGTGCCACAAAACTAGAGCCTGTAGGACCTGCCTTGATGATAGTGCTGTTAAGACTGACCACTACTGAACAGTAGTCCAGGTGCCACAAAACTAGAGCCTGTAGGACCTGCCTTGATGATAGTGCTGTTAAGACTGACCACACTACTGAACAGTAGTCCAGGTGCCACAAAACTAGAGCCTGTAGGACCTGCCTTGATGATAGTGCTGTTAAGACTGACCACACTACTGAACAGTAGTCCAGGTGCCACAAAACTAGAGCCTGTAGGACCTGCCTTGATGATAGTGCTGTTAAGACTGACCACACTACTGAACAGTAGTCCAGGTGCCACAAAACTAGAGCCTGTAGGACCTGCCTTGATGATAGTGCTGTTAAGACTGACCACACTACTGAACAGTAGTCCAGGTGCCACAAAACTAGAGCCTGTAGGACCTGCCTTGATGATAGTGCTGTTAAGACTGACCACACTACTGAACAGTAGTCCAGGTGCCACAAAACTAGAGCCTGTAGGACCTGCCTTGATGATAGTGCTGTTAAGACTGACCACACTACTGAACAGTAGTCCAGGTGCCACAAAACTAGAGCATGTAGGACCTGCCTTGATGATAGTGCTGTTAAGACTGACCACACTACTGAACAGTAGTCCAGGTGCGACAAAACTAGAGCCTGTAGGACCTGCCTTGATGATAGTGCTGTTAAGACTGACCACACTACTGAACAGTAGTCCAGGTGCCACAAAACTAGAGCCTGTAGGACCTGCCTTGATGATAGTGCTGTTAAGACTGACCACACTACTGAACAGTAGTCCAGGTGCCACAAAACTAGAGCCTGTAGGACCTGCCTTGATGATAGTGCTGTTAAGACTGACCACACTACTGAACAGTAGTCCAGGTGCCACAAAACTAGAGCCTGTAGGACCTGCCTTGATGATAGTGCTGTTAAGACTGACCACACTACTGAACAGTAGTCCAGGTGCCACAAAACTAGAGCCTGTAGGACCTGCCTTGATGATAGTGCTGTTAAGACTGACCACACTACTGAACAGTAGTCCAGGTGCCACAAAACTAGAGCCTGTAGGACCTGCCTTGATGATAGTGCTGTTAAGACTGACCACACTACTGAACAGTAGTCCAGGTGCCACAAAACTAGAGCCTGTAGGACCTGCCTTGATGATAGTGCTGTTAAGACTGACCACACTACTGAACAGTAGTCCAGGTGCCACAAAACTAGAGCCTGTAGGACCTGCCTTGATGATAGTGCTGTTAAGACTGACCACACTACTGAACAGTAGTCCAGGTGCCACAAAACTAGAGCCTGTAGGACCTGCCTTGATGATAGTGCTGTTAAGACTGACCACACTACTGAACAGTAGTCCAGGTGCCACAAAACTAGAGCCTGTAGGACCTGCCTTGATGATAGTGCTGTTAAGACTGACCACACTACTGAACAGTAGTCCAGGTGCCACAAAACTAGAGCCTGTAGGACCTGCCTTGATGATAGTGCTGTTAAGACTGCAGAGCAACACTTTTTAATGTATAGACTTCTGCTGTTGTATCAACATGTTTTGACCATGACAGTTTACAGTCCAGGGTTACTCCAAGCAGTTTAGTCACCTCAACCTGTTACATTTTCACGTTATTTATTCCAAGATTTAGTTGAGGTATATGGTTTAGTGAATGTTTTGTCCCAAATACAATGCTTTTAAAATATTTAGGCTAACTTATTCCTTGCCACCCATTCTGAAACTAACTGCAGTCATTTCAGTCACTGTAGTAGCTGACGTGTACAGTGTTGAGTCATCCGCATACGTAGACACTGGCTTTACTCAATGCCAGTGGCATGTCGTTAGTAAAACATTTAAAAGTAAGGGACCTAAACAGCTGCCTGGGGAATTCCTGATTCTACCTGGATTTTGTGTGAGAGGCTTCCATTAAAGAACACCCTCTGCTGTGTTAGACCGGTAACTCTTTATCCACAATATATAAAGTAAAGCCATAAAACATGTGTTTTTCATCGTCAACAGACTATGGTCGATAATGTCAAAAAGCCGCACTGAAGTATGACAAAACAGCCTCCATAATCTTTTTATAATCAATTTCTCTCAGCGGATCATCAGTCATTTGTGTAAGTGCCATACATGTTGATCATTGTAAGCCATTTAAGTCTTTCGGATCCATTCAGATCAAGCATTCAGATCCCTTCACATTTTGTTATGTTACAGCCTTATTCTAAAATTGAATAAATTGTTATTTTCCTCGTAAATCTACACACAATACCCCATAATGACAAAGCAAAAACAGGTTTAGATATTTTTTGCAAATTTATTCAAAATAAAAAACCGAATTATCACATTTACATCAGACCCTTTACTCAGTATTTTTTTTAAGCACCTTTGGCAGCGATTACAGCCTCGAGTCTTCTTTGGTATGACAATATAAGCTTGGCACACCTGTATTTGGGGAGTTTCTCCCATTCTTCTCTGCAGATCCTCTCCAGCTCTATCAGGTTGGATGGGGAGCGTTGCTGCACAGCTATTTTCAGGTCTCTCCAGAGATGTTCGATCGGGTTCAAGTCCAGGCTCTGGCTGGGCCACTCAAGGACATTCAGAGACTTGTTCTGATACCACTCCTGTGTTGTTTTGTCTCTACCATATTGGCCTGATTGGTGGAGTGCTGCAGAGATGGTTGTCCTTCTGGAATGTTCTCCCATCTCCACAGAGGAACTCTGGAGCTCTGTCAGAGTAACCATGGGGCTCTTGGTCAACTCCCTGACCAAAGCCCTTCTCCCCCGATTGCTAAGTTTAGCTGGGTGGCCAGCTCTAGGAAGAGTCTTGGTGGTTCCAAACATCTTCCATTTAAGAATGATGGAGGCCACTGTGTTCTTGAGGACCTTCAATGCTGCAGAATTGTTTTGGTGCCCTTCCCCAGATCTGTGCCTCGGCACAATCCTGTCTTGGAGCTCTACAGACAATTCCTTAGACCTCATGGCTTGGTTTTGCTCTGACATGTACTGTCAACTGTGGGACCTTATATAGACAGGTGTGTGCCCTTTCCAAATCATGTCCAATCAACTGAATTTACCACAGGTGGACTCCAATCAAGTTGTCGAAACATCTCAAGGATGATCAATGGAAACCGGACGCACCTGAGCAAAAATGTTGAGTCTTATAGCAAAAGGATCTGAATACTTATGTAAATAAGTTATTTCTGTTTTTCTAAAAACCTGTTTTCGTTTTGTCATTATGGGGTATTGTGATATCATTATGGGGTAGTGTGATGTCATTATGGGTTATTGTGTGTAGATTGATGAGGAAAACATTATATTTAATTCATTTTAGAATAAGGCTGTAACATAAGAAAATGTGGAGAAAGGGAAGGGGTCTGAATACCTTCAGAATTAATAAAGATTCCATTAAAATACCCTCCCTTTGGAACCCTAGACAGGAGCCATGTGGGACTGTCAGTCGAAATATGTCTGCATCTTCCTCCTGCTGGCTCTGTCAGGCCTCTTCTTCCTGTTCCGTAACATCAACATTCTGGAGGTGAGGACCTTGCTTCTATCACTATCTACCTGCATCAGCCTACACACCTCTCCCCTTTAGTGACCTCTAATCTCCTCCATAGTGGAAGCTCAACAGTACATTGGACTTAAGCAGCATCCGCTCCGAGGGCTCTCCTCCTGGCCTCGATCGCAAGCTGAGCTTCTTCTGTAGCCACCTGGTCCAGGAGCCCTCTATCGAGGAGGCTCTGGAAGATAGTCCCCCCCTGGAGTCCATCGCTGGGCCAGAGCCTCTGGCCGTGACGACACCCCTGGACCAGACCAGTGACCCTGCACACAGTCTGTTTGCAATCCTTCCAGCAGGGGGAGGGAGAGAGAGGCACGTCGGGGACCAGCTAGAGGCTCTGGTCCTTATGAACGATTTCCAGAGGCGTCCCAAGAGCCGTGGCGGGGACTTCCTGCTGGCCCGGCTGCACTCCCCAGAATTGGGTGCGGGCGTTGCAGGACAGGTACTAGACCACTTGAATGGGACCTACTCTGCTATTTTTCCATTACTCTGGGAAGGGTCTGTATGGGTGGAGGTGACACTGGTCCATCCTAGCGAGGCAGTTTATCTTCTACGACGCTTACAAGAGGAACGGCTAAACTGGGTGCCTTCCAAGAGCCTGTTCCGTTCTGGATTATTGTCTGAGACCACCGAGTGTAACCTGTGTCTGCCGAACAACCAGCAGCCACTGTGCGATTACACAGACCCCCGTACGGGGGAACCTTGGTTCTGCTATAAGCCCAAGCAGCTGGCTTGTGACACGCGGATCAACCACTTCAAGGCAAGCTCCCAGACATATCTGCAACATCTGACCAGCAAAGAAGCGCTGCTCTTCCAGAGGTTAGTAGGAGGTAAAACATAATGTGTGTGTGAATAAGGCCTCTATTCAATCCGTAAGGCTGAAGTTCAGCGTTGTAGCACGATTTGACATTGAAAGGCAATGTTACCGCGGTAGCGAAGACTGCATTCACGGCCAATATGTCGGCTCAATATGTCGGCTCAATGGGAAATTACCTTTTAATTTCACAGCTGTAGTGATGAACTTGGGAGATTGAATCGAGTCCAAAGTGCACTGTCTGTTTCATCTTACTGCTATGCAGTATTTATGCTTTTCTCCCCCCAGATTACACAGTGGTTCAGGTGAATGGTATAGCTTGCTACAGTTTTTTATCTAATCACGTAAAATTATTATTATTTTTTTTAGTGGCATCAACATCAACGTGCATATTCATGCAACGGGGTCTGACAGCGTCACTGTGCTGCCAAAGGAGAAAGGTGGGAATTTTGCAAAAAATTATTGCAGAGTGTGAAGAAAAAATGTGATTGTATCTGTAAAGTGATGGTAGCTTTGTGCATCACGGCAACTTCCGCATTTCAGACAAACCAGATGAGGAAAGCAGCAGTGTAGCGGCAGCACCTATCAGGACCCCTCCCCTCCCCTCCAGGACCCCTCCCTCTGGGTATTACTACCAAGGGTCATGGCGGGCGCTGGATGGTGTCGTAATACGCCAGTTTAACGACCCCGCTGCCGTTATCCAGTGTCTGAAGGGCAAGCAGGTGTACATGTACGGAGACTCCACCGTTAGACAGTACTATGACTACCTCACCAGCTTTGTGCCAGGTGAGTGTTGTTTGCCAAACCTGTTACATCTTACACCCGACTTTGTCTCAGGTGTGTAAAAATGATCTCTCTTTCTCTCTCTCCCTCTCTCTCTCCCTCTCTCTCTCTCTCTCTCTCTCTCAGAGCTGAAGAAGTTCAACCTTAGAAGTCATGTGAGAGCGGGGCCATTCATGGCAGTGAATATACCCAACAACATCCTGTTGAAGTACCGCTGCCACGGACCCCCCATATTCTGGCCCCCTCTCAGTGTCAGTCAGCTGCACTATGTAGCTAATGAGCTGGACGGCCTGGCCGGTGGTTCAGACACTGTTGTCGTCATCAGCGTTTCGACCCATTTCAGCTTTTTCCCTCTGCAGGCCTACATTCGCCGACTACGACGTATTCGAAAGGCGGTGGTTCGCCTTCTGAACCGAGCTCCGGGGACCGTAGTAGTTGTGCGCTCTGCCAACCTGGACCAAAGGAAGGACAACTTCATCAACAGTGACTGGATCTTGACCCAGCTGGACAGGGTGCTCAAGGCCATGTTCAGGGGTCTGGATGTGATGCTGCTGGATGCCTGGGAGATGACCCTTGCCCACCACCTCCCCCATGATCTTCACCCAGCCCCCCCCATCATCAAGAACATGATAAACACAATCCTCTCTGGTGTCTGCCCCCTATCATCAAGAACATGATAAATATTGAATAATGTTGTAGCCAACAAAGTGTCCTTCTTAGTTGTCTGTGTCTCTTCGATGACTTGTCATGTAGTCTGGAGCAGAAGGTTCCCTTCGTTCTGGAAGGTTCTGGTCCTTAAACGTTTTTGTATTTCTTCTTCCTGAAAAGTCTGACGAGACAAAATAAAGTTTGGGCTTTTTTTTACGTGATTCTTTGAATGTCTTGAGTGTTTTTAAACTGTGCGGGTCTGACCACAAGGGTTAATGGCATCACAAAACAATCAATCAACCATATGACATTAGTTTTCCATATCTCCGCACTGACCATTCCCATTCACGTTCTTTATGTTAGAATTATTGTTCCATTATCCACTTTTTTGGACGTTAGAGTTTTTGGGCGGGCAAAAGTCTCTGGAGACAAAGGGACAGTCCTTTAGCCAACACTGGAGGGTAGAGAGCGAGTACTCTCAATTTACTGCTTAATTTACGACCTGGTGTGGAGGTGTCAAAACCGGCCCAGTGCCCTCCTGGTCTGGTTGTTATCAGCTATTGTCAAGCTGATCTGACCCATTGTGATCCTCACAGGACAACCATGACACTTGTTAAAGGTACATTTGTGGAATTTCTTTCCTTCTAAATGCTTTTGAGCCAATCAGTTGTGTTGTGAGGGGTGGTATACAGAAGATAGCCATATTATGGCAAGCACAGCTCAAATGAGCAAAGAGAAACGATAGTCCAGAATGACTTTAAGTCATGAAGGTCAATCAATCCGGAAAATGTCAAGAACTTTAAAAGTTTCTTAAAAGTGCAGTTGCAAAAACCATCAAGCGCTATGATGAAACTGGCTCTCATGAGGACCGCCACAGGAAAGAAAAACCCAGAGTTACCTCTGCTGCAGAGGATAAGTTCATTAGAGTTAACTACACCTCAGATTGCAGCCCAAATAAATGCATCACAGAGTTCAAGTAACAGACACATCTCAACATCAACTGTTCAGATGAGACTGTGTGAATCAGGCCTTCACGGTCGAATTGCTGCAAAGAAACCACTACTAAAGATCACCAATAAGAAGAGACTTGCTGCTTGGACCAAGAAACGCAACCAATGAACATTAGACTGGTGGAAATCTGTCCTTTGGTCTGATGAGTCCAAATTTGAGATTTTTGGTTCCAACCGCCGTGTCTTTGTGAGATGCAGAGTAGGTGAACGGATGTTCTCCGCATGTGTGGTTCCCACCGTGAAGCATGGAGGAGGAGGTGTGATGGTGCTTTGCTGTTGACATTGTCTGTGATTTATTTAGAATTCAAGGCACACTTAACCAGCATGGTTACCACAGCATTCTGCAGCGATACACCATTCCATCTGGTTTGTGCTTAGTGGGACTATCATTTGTTTTTCAACAGGACAATGACCCAAAACAAACCTCCAGGCTGTGTAAGGGCTATTTGACCAAGAAGGAGAGTGAAGGAGTGCTGCATCAGATGACCTGGCCTCCACAATCACCTGACCTCAACCCAATTGAAATGGTTTAGGATGAGTTGGACCGCAGAGTGAAGGAAAAGCAGCCAACAAGTGCTCGGCATATGTGGTAACTCCTTCAAGACCGTTGGAAAAGCATTCCTCATGAAGATGGTTGAGAGAATGCCAAGAGTGTGCAAAGCTGTCATCAAGGCAAAGGGTGAAGAAGAAGATTCTTATTTGAAGAATATAAAATATAAAATCTATTTTGATTTGTGTAACACCTTTTTTGGTTACTACGTGATTCCATATGTGTTATTTCATAGTTTTTGAATTTTTCACTATTATTCAACAATGTAGATAATAGTACAAATAAAATCAAGAAATGAGTCGGTGTTTCCAAAATGTTGACTGGAACTGTACCCATAAAGACTCACTGCTGTAGTCGCTGCCACATGTGATTCTAACACTCAGGTGTGTGAATACTTATGTAAATTAGATATTTACATTTTACAAACATTTAAAAAATAAAAAAAATGTCACTTTGTCATTATGTGGTATTTTGTGTAGATGGGTGTAGATGTTTTAAATTCAGGCTGTAATACAATCCTTTCTAAAAAGTCACTGAAATCAATTATCTGTGAAATTCCAGAGTCTGGTGTTGTGTCTTTGGTATCATTAAAGGTGAATACTGTTATTGTATCAAATAAATGATGTGTAATTATTATTATTACGTGATTAAACTAATCATGTCAATTTAATTACCTAGGAAGTTGGGGCACCACGGAAAATATTCAGATTACAAAGTTACAATTTTCCAAATATAACTCTTCAAAATGTTTGAATATCTGATCAATTAGTCTTCTGTCAATGAATTATTCTTTACCTCACGTCAGTCTCATCTTGTCACGTTCTGACCTTTATTTCTTTTGTTTTGTCTTTATTTAGTATGGTCAGGGCGTGAGTTGGGGTGGGCAGTCTATGTTTGTTTTTCTATGATTTTGGGGATTTCTATGTTTCGGCCTAGTATGGTTCTCAATCAGAGGCAGGTGTCATTAGTTGTCTCTGATTGAGAATCATACTTAGGTAGCCTGGGTTTCACTGTTTGTTGGTGGGTGTTTGTTTCCGTGTCTGTGTTTTTCACCACACGTTACTGTTTTGGGTTTCGTTCGTTTTCACGTTTATTGTTTTTGTATTCAGTTGTGTTCATGTTAAGTATTTCTTATTAAAAGAACCATGGACACTTATCACGCCGCATATTGGTCCTCCGATCCTTCTCGCCTCTCCTCTTCAGATGAAGAGGAGGAAAACCCTTACACATCTGAACGTGGGTAAATTGTTGGTTATCTGGTCTGAGAGGTTCATCTCACTCTGGAGATTCGTCCACGTCGATCAGTGTTCTCGTACTAGATTTGCTACCTTTCCAACTGCAGTCTGTTAGGCTGTCAACTACTTCCTCTTAAGTGATCAGTTAGTTCAGAGTTCATACCATTTCACGTGTAGTGCAAGCTCTCACGTTTCCTGGCCTGTAGGGTTGAAATTAGAATTAGCCCTTTTTAAACATGAGGACAAGTCCTCCCGTTATTTGGAACTTAATTGACATTGGGTCATGGGGGCTATTTTAGAAATGTAGAAAAGGGGTTGGTTCATGATTTCCAACCAATGCCTATTCACTTGGGCGTGGCTACTGACAGTTAACCTTTACAATGAAGGCCAATTCCCTCATTTTAAAAGGTTAACATCACATTACATAATTTCGCAAATAGTTTCATCTTTACTCATTCATTTGATACAGTAATTAGATGCAAGCCTCATAATTGAGGAGCCTGTATAAACAGAGTTAGGGTAATGGGGTTGGATTGTCTTTCAGGAGGTCATAAACATAAAACAAAATGGACAATGTTGCTTCTCCACCAACCGACACATTCTCCAAAATATGAGCATTGTTCTATTCTCAAAATCTGGGATGTAGTAGAATTTGGCTGGAGTTTCTTTGTTCTTCTGTGAAACTCTCTCTCTCTCTCTCCATACTGCATGGCCAGGGAGAGTCTCTTTACGGGATTTATGAAGTGGGGGATAAGTTGTAAAACGGCCCACCCCCTCCCCTCCTAACAGGAGAGGGGGGGTTGTTCACATCTCTGCTAGCCTATTCACTAAAAAGGGCCAGCGTCATGACACTGGCAATATGTATTTATTGTCCATTTCAATATCAAAATAGGATGATAGTAGTGTAAATACCAACAGAAATGGATGATAGTAGAGTAAATATCAACAGAAAAGGATGATAGCAGTGTAAATATCAACAGAAAGGGATGATAGTAGTGTAAATATCAACAGAAAGGATGATAGCAGTGTAAATATCAACAGAAAGGGATGATAGTAGTGTAAATATCAACAGAAAGGGATGATAGTAGAGTAAATATCAACAGAAAGGATGATAGTAGAGTAAATATCAACAGAAAGGATGATAGTAGAGTAAATATCAACAGAAAGGGATGATAGTAGTGTAAATATCAACAGAAAGGGATGATAGTAGAGTAAATATCAACAGAAAGGGATGATAGAAGTGTAAATATCAACAGAAAGGGATGATAGTAGTGTAAATATCAACAGAAAAGGATGATAGCAGTGTAAATATCAACAGAAAGGGATGATAGTAGTGTAAATATCAACAGAAAGGATGATAGCAGTGTAAATATCAACAGAAAGGATGATAGCAGTGTAAATATCAACAGAAAGGATGATAGCAGTGTAAATATCAACAGAAAGGGATGATAGTAGTGTAAATATCAACAGAAAGGATGATAGCAGTGTAAATATCAACAGAAAGGATGATAGCAGTGTAAATATCAACAGAAAGGATGATAGCAGTGTAAATATCAACAGAAAGGATGATAGTAGAGTAAATATCAACAGAAAGGGATGATAGTAGAGTAAATATCAACAGAAAGGATGATAGCAGTGTAAATATCAACAGAAAGGGATGATAGTAGTGTAAATATCAACAGAAAGGATGATAGCAGTGTAAATATCAACAGAAAGGATGATAGCAGTGTAAATATCAACAGAAAGGATGATAGCAGTGTAAATATCAACAGAAAGGGATGATAGTACTGTAAATATCAACAGAAAGGATGATAGCAGTGTAAATATCAACAGAAAGGATGATAGCAGTGTAAATCTCAACAGAAAGGATGATAGCAGTGTAAATATCAACAGAAAGGGATGATAGTAGAGTAAATATCAACAGAAAGGATGATAGCAGTGTAAATATCAACAGAAAGGGATGATAGTAGTGTAAATATCAACAGAAAGGATGATAGCAGTGTAAATATCAACAGAAAGGATGATAGCAGTGTAAATATCAACAGAAAGGATGATAGCAGTGTAAATATCAACAGAAAGGATGATAGCAGTGTAAATATCAACAGAAAGGGATGATAGTAGAGTAAATATCAACAGAAAGGATGATAGCAGTGTAAATATCAACAGAAAGGGATGATAGTAGTGTAAATACCAACAGAAATGGATGATAGAAGTGTAAATATCAACAGAAGGGATGATAGTAGAGTAAATATCAACAGAAAGGATGATAGTAGAGTAAATATCAACAGAAAGGATGATAGTAGAGTAAATATCAACAGAAAGGATGATAGTAGAGTAAATATCAACAGAAAGGATGATAGCAGAGTAAATATCAACAGAAAGGATGATAGTAGAGTAAATATCAACAGAAAGGATGATAGCAGTGTAAATATCAACAGAAAGGGATGATAGTAGAGTAAATATAAACAGAAAGGATGATAGCAGAGTAAATATCAACAGAAAGGATGATAGCAGAGTAAATATCAACAGAAAGGATGATGTCAGAGTAAATATCAACAGAAAGGATGATAGCAGAGTAAATATCTACGTCTTTTCTATTTCCACTCGTTGAACTGGATCATCTCAGACGCGGTCAGACTTCAGCCATTCAGACGTTACCATTCATCCAAGCCACCCAAACCTCTGAACATAACTACATGAAAAAAAGAAACTAAATATTCTGGCAACTAAATGCTGTCCTTGTCTGAAGAGTCTAAATGCTGTCCCTGTCAGGCTGAAGAGTCTAAAGGCTGTCCTTGTCAGACTGAAGAGTCTAAATGCTGTCCTTGTCAGACTGAAGGGTCTAAAGGCTGTCCTTGTCAGACTGAAGAGTCTACAGGCTGTCCTTGTCAGGCTGAAGAGTCTAAATGCTGTCCTTGTCAGGCTGAAGAGTCTAAATGCTGTCCTTGTCAGACTGAAGAGTCTAAATGCTGTCCTTGTCAGACTGAAGAGTCTAAATGCTGTCCTTGTCAGACTGAAGGGTCTAAATGCAGTCCTTGTCAGACTGAAGAGTCTAAATGCTGTCCTTGTCAGACTGAAGGGTCTAAAGGCTGTCCTTGTCAGACTGAAGAGTCTACAGGCTGTCCTTGTCAGGCTGAAGAGTCTAAATGCTGTCCTTGTCAGGCTGAAGAGTCTAAATGCTGTCCTTGTCAGACTGAAGAGTCTAAATGCTGTCCTTGTCAGACTGAAGAGTCTAAATGCTGTCCTTGTCAGACTGAAGGGTCTAAATGCAGTCCTTGTCAGACTGAAGAGTCTAAATGCTGTCCTTGTCAGACTGAAGGGTCTAAATGCTGTCCTTGTCAGGCTGAAGAGTCTACAGGCTGTCCTTGTCAGACTGAAGAGTCTAAATGCTATCCTTGTCTGAAGAGTCTAAATGCTGTCCTTGTCAGACTGAAGAGTCTAAATGCTGTCCTTGTCAGACTGAAGGGTCTAAATGCTGTCCTTGTCAGGCTGAAGAGTCTAAATGCTGTCCTTGTCAGACTGAAGGGTCTAAATGCTGTCCTTGTCAGGCTTAAGAGTCTAAATGCTGTCCTTGTCAGGGTCTAAATGCTGTCCTTGTCAGGCTGAAGAGTCTAAATGCTGTCCTTGTCAGGCTGAAGAGTCTAAATGCTGTCCTTGTCAGATTGAAGAGTCTAAATGCTATCCTTGTCTGAAGAGTCTAAATGCTGTCCTTGTCAGACTGAAGAGTCTAAATGCTGTCCTTGTCAGACTGAAGGGTCTAAATGCTGTCCTTGTCAGGCTGAAGAGTCTAAATGCTGTCCTTGTCAGACTGAAGGGTCTAAATGCTGTCCTTGTCAGGCTTAAGAGTCTAAATGCTGTCCTTGTCAGGGTCTAAATGCTGTCCTTGTCAGGCTGAAGAGTCTAAATGCTGTTCTTGTCAGACTGAAGAGTCTAAATGCTGTCCTTGTCAGGCTGAAGAGTCTAAATGCTGTCCTTGTCAGGGTCTAAATGCTGTCCTTGTCAGGTTGAAGAGTCTAAATGCTGTCCTTGTCAGACTGAAGAGCCTAAATGCTGTCCTTGTCAGGCTGAAGAGTCTAAAGGCTGTCCTTGTCAGGCTGAAGAGTCTAAATGCTGTCCTTGTCAGGCTGAAGAGTCTAAATGCTGTCCTTGTCAGGCTGAAGAGTCTAAATTCTGTCCTTGTCAGACTGAAGAGTCTACAGGCTGTCCTTGTCAGACTGAAGAGTCTAAATGCTGTCCTTGTCAGGGTCTAAATGCTGTCCTTGTCAGGCTGAAGAGTCTAAATGCTGTCCTTGTCAGACTGAAGAGTCTAAATGCTGTCCTTGTCAGGGTCTAAATGCTGTCCTTGTCAGACTGAAGAGTCTAAAGGCTGTCCTTGTCAGGGTCTAAATGCTGTCCTTGTCAGACTGAAGAGTCTAAAGGCTGTCCTTGTCAGGGTCTAAATGCTGTCCTTGTCAGACTGAAGAGTCTAAAGGCTGTCCTTGTCAGGGTCTAAATGCTGTCCTTGTCAGACTGAAGAGCTTTGAGTGAAGATAAGCTTCTCATCCAGACCCAGAAGAGCATGGCACACACACACACACACACACACACACACACACACACACACACACACACAAACACACACACACAGATCCCCTGTCTGGTGTATTTGTGCTGTAGCCAGTCTTCTGTCTGTGTTATGTGTTTGGTCTGTTATCTCTCTGCCACCGTCCAGTCTTCTGTATGTGTTATCTGTTTGGTCTGTTATCTCTCTGCCACCGACCAGTCTTCTGTCTGTGTTATCCGTTTGGTCTGTTATCTCTCTGCCACCGTCCAGTCTTCTGTCTGTGTTATCCCTTTGGTCTATTATCTCTCTGCCACCGTCCAGTCTTCTGTCTGTGTTATCTGTTTGGTCTGTTATCTCTCTGCCACCGTCCAGTCTTCTGTCTGTGTTATCCGTTTGGTCTGTTATCTCTCTGCCACCGTCCAGTCTTCTGTCTGTGTTATGTGTTTGGTCTGTTATCTCTCTGCCACCGTCCAGTCTTCTGTCTGTGTTATCCCTTTGGTCTGTTATCTCTCTGCCACCGTCCAGTCTTCTGTCTGTGTTATGTGTTTGGTCTGTTATCTCTCTGCCACCGTCCCCACAGGAGGCCTTGTTCCTCTTGACATCAGTGTAATAATTTGTTCTTATTTTCCTGGTTGAATAAAATGTGATACACACACTTTACTTTCTTCAAAAAATGCTAATTTAATTTTGTGTGCTTCCATCTCTTCCCCATCCTCCTCTCTTGTCTCCCTTGATTCCCCCCGCCCCATCTCCCATCCCCCTCTCCTCCCCTCATCCTCACTCTCCCCAGACCCCCTCTCCTCCCCTCATCCTCACTCTCCCCAGACCCGCTCCATCTCCCCCCTCCCCGTCTCCCCAGCCCCCTCCCATCTCCCCTTCCCCTCATCCCCACTCTCCCCAGCCCCCTGCTCCATCTCCCCCTCCCCGTCTCCCCCAGCCCCCTCCCCTCTCCTCCCCCATCTCCTCCCCTCCTCCCCACGCACTCCTCCTCCCCATCTCTCCCAGCCCCCTCTCCTCCCCTCATCCCCACTCTCCCCAGCCCAGTCCCGCTCCATCTCCCTCCCCCTCTCCTCCCCCGTCTCCCCAGCCCCACCCCATCTCCCTCCCCTCCTCCCCACTCCTCCTCCTCCCCCATCTCTCCCAGCCCCCTCCATCTCCCCTCCCCCACTCCCCACTGCCAAATGGAATGTCATCAAACACCTAGAAACCATGGAAACCACGTGTTTGATGTGTTTGATACCATTCCACTGATTCCGCTCCATTACCACGAGCCTGTCCTCCCCAATGAAGGTGTCACCAGCCTCCTGTGCTCTCCTCCCCCTCACCCCATATCTCCTACCCCCTCTCTCAGACCCCATATCTCCTCCCCCTCTCCCAGACCCCATATCTCCTAACCCCTCTCTCAGACCCCATATCTCCTCCCCTCTCTCTCAGACCCCATATCTCCTACCCCTCTCCCAGACCCCATATCTCCTCCCCCTCTCCCAGACCCCATATCTCCTCCCCCTCTCTCAGACCCCATATCTCCTCCCCCTCTCTCAGACCCCATATCTCCTACCCCCTCTCTCAGACCCCATATCTCCTCCCCCTCTCTCAGACCCCATATCTCCTCCCCTCTCTCAGACCCCATATCTCCTCCCCCCTCTCTCAGACCCCATATCAATTCAATTAAATTCAAGTGCTTTATTGGCATGGGAAACATGTGTTAACATTGCCAAAGCAAGTGAGGTAGATAATATATAAAGTGAATATATAAAGTGAAAGACAATAAAAATTGTCTTCCCCCTCCCCAGACCCCATATATCCTACCCCCTCTCTCAGACCCCATATCTCCTACCCCCTCTCTCAGACCCCATATCTCCTACCCCCTCTCTCAGACCCCATATCTCCTACCCCCTCTCCCAGACCCCATATCTCCTACCCCCTCTCTCAGACCCCATATCTCCTCCCCCTCTCTCAGACCCCATATCTCCTACCCCCTATCTCATACAAAATCTCCCAGTCCAGCACCATCGCCCTCCCCTCTCCCCCAATCCAGCTCCATCTCTCTCCTCCCTCCCCCCTCTCCCCCAGCCCAGCTCCAACTCCCTTCCCCTCTCCCCTCCTCCCCCAGCTCCAACTCTCCCCCATTAAAATCATCTGCATCTGACTGAGAAGCCATTCACATTTTAATTAGCCTGACCCAAGAGGCTGTGAGGCAGAGAGAGGCTTTCATATCCACAGCTCCAATAACTAGCATGCCAACCAGCCAGCAAGTCAGTCAGCCAGCCAGTTAGCCAGCCAGGCAGCCAGCAAGTCAGTCAGCCACCCAGTCAGTCAGCCTGCAGGCAGCAGCACTTACAACCAGAGGCCAACACACACATGTTATTCCATTAGTTAGATCCATCTCCACAATCTCTCTGTAGCACAAACAATATTTCCTATTTGTCCAAGGTGGACATTGCTAGTTGGGTACAGGGGCTTTCTGGGAGCCTTTTGTCAAGTATTTAATCACTGAAATTACTACACACTTAGGACTCGGGAAACTGCTGATCTCAAAGTGGTACCCAGGCAAAATGCTTTTTTTTTGTTTGTTCGTTTTTTGACAAATGAGCTGAAAATGGGTATCGTTTGCTTTAGCAGAGATGATGTGATCACGTGAAGAGTTTCCTGCCTCATTATTGAATGAATGTAAGGAATCTCCTGCCTGTGAGGTGATTATTCATATGGGAAGCAAAAATAATGACATGTAATGAGTTAGTTTGAGCAGCTGCACAGTTCAGTATTCATATTACCTGAACCACAGACAGAATGTCAGCGCTTAACAACGTTGGGGCTGTCGTCGAACGAGACCAAGATGCAGTTCAGTATTCATATATTACCTGAACCACAGACAGAATGTCAGCGCTTAACAACGTTGGGGCTGTCGTCGGAACGAGACCAAGATGCAGTTCAGTATTCATATTACCTGAACCACAGACAGAATGTCAGCGCTTAACAACGTTGGGGCTGTCGTCGGAACGAGACCAAGATGCAGTTCAGTATTCATATTACCTGAACCACAGACAGAATGTCAGCGCTTAACAACGTTGGGGCTGTCGTCGGAACGAGACCAAGATGCAGTTCAGTATTCATATTACCTGAACCACAGACAGAATGTCAGCGCTAACAACGTTGGGGCTGTCGTCGGAACGAGACCAAGATGCAGTTCAGTATTCATATTACCTGAACCACAGACAGAATGTCAGCGCTTAACAACGTTGGGGCTGTCGTCGGAACGAGACCAAGATGCAGTTCAGTATTCATATTACCTGAACCACAGACAGAATGTCAGCGCTTAACAACGTTGGGGCTGTCGTCGGAACGAGACCAAGATGCAGTTCAGTATTCATATTACCTGAACCACAGACAGAATGTCAGCGCTTAACAACGTTGGGGCTGTCGTCAGAACGAGACCAAGATGCAGTTCAGTATTCATATTACCTGAACCACATGTCAGCGCTTAACAACGTTGGGGCTGTCGTCAGAACGAGACCAAGATGCAGTTCAGTATTCATATTACCTGAACCACAGACAGAATGTCAGCGCTTAACAACGTTGGGGCTGTCGTCGGAACGAGACCAAGATGCAGTTCAGTATTCATATTACCTGAACCACAGACAGAATGTCAGCGCTTAACAACGTTGCGGCTGTCGTCGGAACGAGACCAAGATGCAGTTCAGTATTCATATTACCTGAACCACAGACAGAATGTCAGCGCTTAACAACGTTGGGGCTGTCGTCGGAACGAGACCAAGATGCAGTTCAGTATTCATATTACCTGAACCACAGACAGAATGTCAGCGCTTAACAACGTTGCGGCTGTCGTCGGAACGAGACCAAGATGCAGCGTGGCAGGCGTACATTTTGAAAATTAATTCAAATGAACGTCAGCAACTAAAACCAGTAACTAACAAAAAAAAACAAGATCCCACAACAGGAAGTGGGAAAAAGGGCTGCCTAAGTATGATTCCTAATCAGAGACAACGATAGACAACTGCCTCTGATTGGGAACCATACTCGGCCGAAAACAAAGAAATAGACAACATAGAATGCCCAACCCAAAATCACACCCTGACCTAACCAAATAGAGAAATAAAACGTCTCTCTAAGGTCAGGGCGTGACAAACGGTCTCTGATGTCTCACAGCAGACTGGTCCAGGTCCAACAGCAGGATGGGACCAAACGGTCTCTGATGTCTCACAGCAGACTGGTCAGGTCCAACAGCAGGATGGGACCAAGCGGTCTCTGATGTCTCACAGCAGACTGGTCCAGGTCCAACAGCAGGATGGGACCAAACGGTCTCTGATGTCTCACAGCAGACTGGTCCAGGTCCAACAGCAGGATGGGACCAAACGGTCTCTGATGTCTCACAGCAGACTGGTCCAGGTCCAACAGCAGGATGGAACCAAACGGTCTCTGATGTCTCACAGCAGACTGGTCCAGGTCCAACAGCAGGATGGGACCAAACGGTCTCTGATGTCTCACAGCAGACTGGTCCAGGTCCAACAGCAGGATGGGACCGAACCCCTGAGTCATACTGACGTTTAACGTTCACCTGAAGAATGTTCAGGGGGGTAGTCTAGTGGTTAGGGGGGTAGTCTAGTGGTTAGGGGGGTAGTCTAGTGGTTAGAGGGGGTAGTCTAGTGGTTAGAGGGGGGGTAGTCTAGTGGTTAGAGGGGGGTAGTCTAGTGGTTAGAGGGGGTAGTCTAGTGGTTAGAGGGGGAGGCAGGTAGTCTAGTGGTTAGAGGGGAGGCAGGTAGTCTAGTGGTTAGAGGGGAGGGGGTAGTCTAGTGGTTAGAGGGGTATCTAGTGGTTAGAGGGGGGTAGTCTAGTGGTTAGGGGAGGCAGGTAGTCTAGTGGTTAGAGGGGGGGTAGTCTAGTGGTTAGAGGGGGTAGTCTAGTGGTTAGAGGGGGGGGGTAGTCTAGTGGTTGGGGGATAGTCTAGTGGTTAGAGGGGAGGCAGGTAGTCTAGTGGTTAGGGGGGGTAGTCTAGTGGTTAGAGGGGGGGTAGTCTAGTGGTTAGAGGGGAGGCAGGTAGCCTAGTGGTTAGAGGGGGTAGTCTAGTGGTTAGAGGGGAGGCAGGTAGCCTAGTGGTTAGAGGGGAGGCAGGTAGCCTAGTGGTTAGGGGGGGGTAGTCAGTGGTTAGAGGGAGGCAGGTAGTCTAGTGGTTAGAGGGGGGTAGTCTAGTGGTTAGAGGGGAGGCAGGTAGTCTAGTGGTTAGAGGGGGGTAGTCTAGTGGTTGGGGGTAGTCTAATGGTTAGAGGGGGAGGCAGGTAGTCTAGTGGTTAGAGGGGGTAGTCTAGTGGTTAGAGGGGGGTAGTCTAGTGGTTAGAGGGGGCAGGTAGTCTAGTGGTTAGAGGGGGGTAGTCTAGTGGTTAGAGGGGGGTAGTCTAGTGGTTAGAGGGGGAGGCAGGTAGTCTAGTGGTTAGAGGGGGTAGTCTAGTGGTTAGAGGGGAGGCAGGTAGTCTAGTGGTTAGAGGGGGTAGTCTAGTGGTTAGAGGGGGGGTAGTCTAGTGGTTAGAGGGGGAGGCAGGTAGTCTAGTGGTTAGAGGGGAGACAGGTAGTCTAGTGGTTAGAGGGGGTAGTCTAGTGGTTAGAGGGGGGTAGTCTAGTGGTTAGGGGGGTAGTCTAGTGGTTAGAGGGGGTAGTCTAGTGGTTAGAGGGGAGAGGCAGGTAGTCTAGTGGTTAGAGGGGAGGGGGTAGTCTAGTGGTTAGAGGGGGAGGCAGGTAGTCTAGTGGTTAGAGGGGAGGCAGGTAGTCTAGTGGTTAGAGGGGGGGTAGTCTAGTGGTTAGAGGGGAGGCAGGTAGTCTAGTGGTTAGATGGGGGGTAGTCTAGTGGTTAGGGGGGGTAGTCTAGTGGTTAGAGGGGGGTAGTCTAGTGGTTAGAGGGGAGGCAGGTAGTCCAGTGGTTAGAGGGGGGTAGTCTAGTGGTTAGAGGGGGTAGTCTAGTGGTTAGAGGGGGGTAGTCTAGTGGTTAGAGGGGGGTAGTCTAGTGGTTAGAGGGGAGGCAGGTAGTCTAGTGGTTAGAGGGGAGGCAGGTAGTCTAGTGGTTAGAGGGGAGGCAGGTAGTCTAGTGGTTAGAGGGGAGGCAGGTAGTCTAGTGGTTAGAGGGGAGGCAGGTAGTCTAGTGGTTAGAGGGGGGTAGTCTAGTGGTTAGAGGGGAGGCAGGTAGTCTAGTGGTTAGAGGGGAGGGTAGTCTAGTGGTTAGAGGGGGTAGTCTAGTGGTTAGAGGGGGAGGCAGGTAGTCTAGTGGTTAGAGGGGGGTAGTCTAGTGGTTAGAGGGGAGGGGGGTAGTCTAGTGGTTAGAGGGAGAGGGGGTAGTCTAGTGGTTAGAGGGGGTAGTCTAGTGGTTAGAGGGGGGTAGTCTTGTGGTTAGAGGGTAGTCTAGTGGTTAGAGGGTGGGGGTAGTCTAGTGGTTAGAGGGGAGGGGGGTAGTCTAGTGGTTAGAGGGGTAGTCTTGTGGTTAGAGGGGAGGCAGGTAGTCTAGTGGTTAGAGGGGAGAGGGGGTAGTCTAGTGGTTAGAGGGGGGTAGTCTAGTGGTTAGAGGAGAGAGGGGGGGTAGTCTAGTGGTTAGAGGGGGTAGTCTAGTGGTTAGAGGGGGGGTAGTCTAGTGGTTAGAGGAGAGGGGGTAGTCTAGTGGTTAGAGGGGAGAGGGGGTAGTCTAGTGGTTAGAGGGGGAGGGGGGGTAGTCTAGTGGTTAGAGGGGAGAGGGGGTAGTCTAGTGGTTAGAGGGGGGTAGTCTAGTGGTTAGAGGGGGAGGGGGGTAGTCTAGTGGTTAGAGGGGGTAGTCTAGTGGTTAGAGGAGGGGGGGTAGTCTAGTGGTTAGAGGAGAGGGGGTAGTCTAGTGGTTAGAGGAGAGAGGGGGTAGTCTAGTGGTTAGAGGGGAGAGGGGGGTAGTCTAGTGGTTAGAGGGGAGAGGGGGGGGTAGTCTAGTGGTTAGAGGGGGGTAGTATAGTGGTTAGAGGGGAGAGGGGGTAGTCTAGTGGTTAGAGGGGGTAGTCTAGTGGTTAGAGGGGGTAGTCTAGTGGTTAGAGGGGGGTAGTCTAGTGGTTAGAGGGGAGAGGGGGGGTAGTCTAGTGGTTAGAGGAGAGGCAGGTAGTCTAGTGGTTAGAGGGGGGAGGCAGGTAGTCTAGTGGTTAGAGGGGAGGCAGGTAGTCTAGTGGTTAGAGGGGAGGCAGGTAGTCTAGTGGTTAGTGGGGGAGGCAGGTAGTCTAGTGGTTAGAGGGGAGGCAGGTAGTCTAGTGGTTAGAGGGGGTAGCCTAGTGGTTAGAGGGGTAGTCTAGTGGTTAGGGGGGTAGTCTAGTGGTTAGGGGGGGGTAGTCTAGTGGTTAGAGGAGGAGGCAGGTAGTCTAGTGGTTCTAGTCTAGTGGTTAGAGGGGGTAGTCTAGTGGTTGGGGAGGCAGGTAGAAGGTAGCCTAGTGGTTAGAGGGAGGCAGGTAGTCTAGTGGTTAGAGGGGGTAGCCTAGTGGTTAGAGGGAGGCAGGTAGTCTAGTGGTTAGAGGGGAGGCAGGTGTCTAGTGGTTAGAGGGGAGGCAGGTAGTCTAGTGGTTAGGGGGAAGGCAGGTAGTCTAGTGGTTAGAGGGGAGGCAGGGTAGTCTGGTGGTTAGAGGGGGAGGCAGGTAGTCTAGTGGTTAGAGGGAGGCAGGTAGTCCTAGTGGTTAGAGGGGGGGAGGCAGGTAGTCTAGTGGTTAGAGGGGGAGGCAGGTAGTCTAGTGGTTAAGGGGAGGCAGGTAGCCTAGTGTGGTTAGAGGGGAGGCAGGTAGTCTAGTGGTTAGAGGGGGAGGCAGGTAGTCTAGTGGTTAAAGGGGGAGGGAGGCAGGTAGCCTAGTGGTTAGAGGGGGAGGCAGGTAGTCTAGTGGTTAGAGGGGAGGCAGGTAGCCTAGTGGTTAGAGGGGGGAGGCAGGTAGTCTAGTGGTTAGGAGGGGGGAGGCAGGTAGTCTAGTGGTTAAAGGGGAGGAGGCAGGTAGCCTAGTGGTTAGAGGGAGGCAGGTAGTCTAGTGGTTAAAGGGGGGGCAGGTAGCCTAGTGTTTAGAGGGGGAGGCAGGTAGTCTAGTGGTTAGAGGGGGAGGCAGGTAGTCTAGTGGTTAGGGGGGTAGTGGTTAGAGGGGGTAGTCTAGTGGTTAGAGGGGGGAGGCAGGTAGTCTAGTGGTTAGAGGGGAGGCAGGTAGTCTAGTGGTTAGAGGGGGAGGCAGGTAGTCTAGTGGTTAGAGGGGGAGGCAGGTAGTCTAGTGGTTAGAGGGGGAGGCAGGTAGTCTAGTGGTTAAAGGGGAGGCAGGTAGTCTAGTGGTTAGAGGGGAGGCAGGTAGTCTAGTGGTTAGAGGGAGGCAGGTAGTCTAGTGGTTAGAGGGGGAGGTAGTCTAGTGGTTAGAGGGGAGGCAGGTAGTCTAGTGGTTAGATGGGGGGTAGTCTAGTGGTTAGAGGGGGGGGTAGTCTAGTGGTTAGAGGGGGGGGTAGTCTAGTGGTTAGGAGGGGGAGGCAGGTAGTCTAGTGGTTAGAGGGGGTAGTCTAGTGGTTAGGGGGTAGTCTGGTGGTTAGAGGGGGTAGTCTAGTGGTTAGGGGGGGTAGTCTAGTGGTTAGAGGGGGAGGCAGGTAGTCTAGTGGTTAGAGGGGGGGGTAGTCTAGTGGTTAGAGGGGGAGGCAGGTAGTCTAGTGGTTAGAGGGGGTAGTCTAGTGGTTAGAGGGGAGGCAGGTAGTCTAGTGGTTAGAGGGGGGAGGCAGGTAGTCTAGTGGTTAGAGGGGAGGTAGTCTAGTGGTTAGAGGGGAGGCAGGTAGTCTAGTGGTTAGAGGGGGTAGTCTAGTGGTTAGGGAGGCAGGTAGTCTAGTGGTTAGAGGGAGGGGGTAGTCTAGTGGTTAGAGGGGAGAGGGGGGTAGTCTAGTGGTTAGAGGGGGTAGTCTAGTGGCAGGCAGTCTAGTGGTTAGAGGGGTAGTCTTGTGGTTAGAGGGGGGTAGTCTAGTGGTTAGAGGGGGGGTAGTCTAGTGGTTAGAGGGGAGAGGGGGGGTAGTCTAGTGGTTAGAGGGGGTAGTCTAGTGGTTAGAGGGAGGGGGTAGTCTAGTGGTTAGAGGGGGGGGTAGTCTAGTGGTTAGAGGGGGGTAGTCTAGTGGTTAGAGGAGAGGGGGGTAGTCTAGTGGTTAGAGGGGGGTAGTCTAGTGGTTAGAGGGAGGGGGGGTAGTCTAGTGGTTAGAGGGGGGGTAGTCTAGTGGTTAGAGGGGAGGGGGGTAGTCTAGTGGTTAGAGGGGGGTAGTCTAGTGGTTAGAGGGGGTAGTCTAGTGGTTAGAGGGGGTAGTCTAGTGGTTAGAGGGGGAGGGGGGTAGTCTAGTGGTTAGAGGGGGGGTAGTCTAGTGGTTAGAGGGGGGTAGTCTAGTGGTTAGAGGGGGGTAGTCTAGTGGGAGGGAGGCAGGTAGTCCAGTGGTTAGAGGGAGGGGGTAGTCTAGTGGTTAGAGGGGGGCAGGTAGTCTAGTGGTTAGAGGGGAGGCAGGTAGTCTAGTGGTTAGAGGAGGCAGGTAGAGTGGTTAGAGGGGGGGGCAGGTAGTCTAGTGGTTAGAGGGGAGGGGTAGTCTAGTGGTTAGGGGGGGGGGGTAGTCTAGTGGTTAGAGGGGGAGGCAGGTAGCCCTAGTGGTTAGAGGGGGAGGCAGGTAGTCTAGTGGTTAGAGGGGGTAGTCTAGTGGTTAGAGGGGGTAGTCCAGTGGTTAGAGGGGGTAGTCTAGTGGTTAGAGGGAGGAGGCAGGTAGTCTAGTGGTTAGAGGGGGAGGCAGGTAGTCTAGTGGTTAGAGGGGGAGGCAGGTAGTCTAGTGGTTGGGGGAGGCAGGTAGCCTAGTGGTTAGGGGAGGCAGGTAGTCTAGTGGTTAGAGGGGGGCAGGTAGTCTAGTGGTTAGAGGGGGGAGGCAGGGTAGTCTAGTGGTTGGGGAGGCAGGGGTCTAGTGGTTAGAGGGGAGGCAGGTAGTCTAGTGGTTAGAGGGGGCAGGTAGTCTAGTGGTTAGAGGGGGGAGGCAGGTAGTCTAGTGGTTAGGGGGGGAGGCAGGTAGTCTAGTGGTTAGGGGGGAGGCAGGTAGTCTAGTGGTTAGAGGGGAGGCAGGTAGTCTAGTGTTTTAGGGGGGCAGGTAGTCTAGTGTTTAGAGGGGGAGGCAGGTAGTCTAGTGGTTAGAGGGGAGGCAGGTAGTCTAGTGGTTAGAGGGGGCAGGTAGTCTAGTGGTTAGAGGGGGAGGCAGGTAGTCCAGTGGTTAGGGGAGGCAGGTAGTCTAGTGGTTAGAGGGGAGGCAGGTAGTCTAGTGGTTAGAGGGGGAGGCAGGGTAGTCTAGTGGTTAGAGGGGGAGGCAGGTAGTCTAGTGGTTAGAGGGGAGGCAGGTAGTCTAGTGGTTAGAGGGGGAGGCAGGTAGTCTAGTGGTTAGAGGGGGAGGCAGGTAGTCTAGTGGTTAGAGGGGGAGGCAGGTAGTCTGAGTGGTTAGAGGGGGGCAGGTAGCCTAGTGGTTAGAGGGGGAGGCAGGTAGTCTAGTGGTTAGAGGGGGAGGCAGGTAGTCTAGTGGTTAGAGGGGAGGCAGGTAGTCCAGTGGTTAGAGGGGAGGGGGAGGCAGGTAGTCTAGTGGTTAGAGGGGGGTAGTCTAGTGGTTAGGGGGGTAGTCCAGTGGTTAGAGGGGGTAGTCTAGTGGTTAGAGGAGGAGGCAGGTAGTCTAGTGGTTAGAGGGGGGAGGCAGGTAGTCTAGTGGTTAGAGGGGGAGGCAGGTAGTCTAGTGGTTAGAGGGGGAGGCAGGTAGTCTAGTGGTTAGGGGAGCCTAGTGGTTAGAGGGAGGCAGGTAGTCTAGTGGTTAGGGAGGGGTAGCCTAGTGGTTAGAGGGGGGTAGTCTAGTGGTTAGGGGTAGTCTAGTGGTTAGGGGGGGTAGTCTAGTGGTTAGAGGGAGGAGGCAGGTAGTCTAGTGGTTAGAGGGGGAGGCAGGTAGTCTAGTGGTTAGAGGGGAGGCAGGTAGTCTAGTGGTTAGAGGGGGGTAGCCTAGTGGTTAGAGGGGAGGCAGGTAGTCTAGTGGTTAGAGGGAGCAGGTAGTCTAGTGGTTAGAGGGGGGTAGTCCTAGTGGTTAGAGAGGGGGTAGGTAGTCTAGTGGTTAGAGGGGAGGCAGGTAGTCTAGTGGTTAAAGGGGGAGGCAGGTAGTCTAGTGGTTAGAGGGGGAGGCAGGTAGTCTAGTGGTTAGAGGGGGCAGGTAGTCTAGTGGTTAGAGGGGGGTAGTCTAGTGGTTAGAGGGGGAGGAGGCAGGTAGTCTAGTGGTTAGAGGGGGTAGTCTAGTGGTTAGGGGGTAGTCTAGTGGTTAGAGGGGGGTAGTCTAGTGGTTAGAGGGAGGAGGCAGGTAGTCTAGTGGTTAGAGGGGGGAGGCAGGTAGTCTAGTGGTTAGAGGGGGAGGCAGGTAGTCTAGTGGTTAGAGGGGAGGCAGGTAGTCTAGTGGTTAGAGGGGGGTAGCCTAGTGGTTAGAGGGGAGGCAGGTAGTCTAGTGGTTAGAGGGGGTAGCCTAGTGGTTAGAGGGGGGTAGTCTAGTGGTTAGGGGGGTAGTCTAGTGGTTAGAGGGGGGGGGGGTAGTCTAGTGGTTAGAGGAGGAGGCAGGTAGTCTAGTGGTTAGAGGGGGAGGCAGGTAGTCTAGTGGTTAGAGGGGGAGGCAGGTAGTCAGTGGTTAGAGGGGGTAGCCTAGTGGTTAGAGGGGGAGGTAGTCTAGTGGTTAGGGGGGAGGCAGGTAGGGTGGTTAGAGGGGGGGTAGTCTAGTGGTTAGAGGGGGTAGGTAGTCTAGTGGTTAGGGGGAGGCAGGTAGTCTAGTGGTTAAAGGGAGGCAGGTAGTCTAGTGGTTAGGGGGAGGCAGGTAGTCTAGTGGTTGGGGGTAGTCTAGTGGTTAGAGGGGGGGGGTAGTCTAGTGGTTAGAGGGGAGGAGGCAGGTAGTCTAGTGGTTAGGAGGGGGGAGGCAGGTAGTCTAGTGGTTGGGGGAGGCAGGTAGTCTAGTGGTTAGAGGGGAGGCAGGTAGTCTAGTGGTTAGAGGGGGGTAGCCTAGTGGTTAGGGGAGGCAGGTAGCCTAGTGGTTAGGGGAGAGGCAGGTAGCCTAGTGGTTAGAGGGGGAGGCAGGTAGTCTAGTGGTTAGAGGGGAGGCAGGTAGTCTAGTGGTTAAAGGGGGGAGGCAGGTAGTCTAGTGGTTAGAGGGGGGTAGTCTAGTGGTTAGAGGGGAGGCAGGTAGTCTAGTGGTTAGAGGGAGGCAGGTAGTCTAGTGGTTAGAGGGGGGTAGTCTAGTGGTTAGAGGGGGCAGGCAGTCTAGTGGTTAGAGGGGAGGCAGGTAGTCAGTGGTTAGAGGGGGAGGCAGGTAGTCTAGTGGTTAGATGGGGGTAGTCTAGTGGTTAGAGGGGGTAGTCTAGTGGTTAGAGGAGGAGGGTAGTCTAGTGGTTGGGGGGAGGCAGGTAGTCTAGTGGTTAGAGGGGGTAGTCTAGTGGTTAGAGGGGGGTAGTCTAGTGGTTAGAGGGGGGGGGGGGTAGTCTAGTGGTTAGAGGGGGGTAGTCTAGTGGTTAGAGGGGGAGGCAGGTAGTCTAGTGGTTAGGAGGGGGGGTAGTCTAGTGGTTAGAGGGGGAGGCAGGTAGTCTAGTGGTTAGATGGGGGGTAGTCTAGTGGTTAGAGGGGGTAGTCTAGTGGTTAGAGGGGGTAGTCTAGTGGTTAGGGGGGGCAGGTAGTCTAGTGGTTAGATGGGGGGGTAGTCTAGTGGTTAGAGGGGGAGGCAGGTAGTCTAGTGGTTAGAGGGGGGGGGGTAGTCTAGTGGTCAGAGGGGAGGCAGGTAGTCTAGTGGTTAGAGGGGAGAGGGGGTAGTCTAGTGGTTAGAGGGGGAGGCAGGTAGTCTAGTGGTTAGAGGGGGGGCAGTCTAGTGGTTAGAGGGGAGGCAGGTAGTCTAGTGGTTAGAGGGGAGGGGGGGTAGTCTAGTGGTTAGAGGGGGAGAGGGGTAGTCTAGTGGTTAGAGGGGGGGGGTAGTCTAGTGGTTAGAGGGGGTAGTCTTGTGGTTAGAGGGGGGTAGTCTAGTACAGGGGGGGGTAGTCTAGTGGTTAGAGGGAGGGGGGTAGTCTAGTGGTTAGAGGGGGTAGTCTAGTGGTTAGAGGAGGGGTTAGTCTTGTGGTTAGAGGGGGGTAGTCTAGTGGTTAGAGGAGAGGGGGTAGTCCTAGTGGTTAGAGGGAGAGGGGGGTAGTCTAGTGGTTAGAGGGGGTAGTCTAGTGGTTAGAGGAGGGGGGTTAGTCTTGTGTGGTTAGAGGGGGTAGTCTAGTGGTTAGAGGGGGTAGTCTAGTGGTTAGAGGAGAGGGGGTAGTCTAGTGGTTAGAGGGGTAGTCTAGTGGTTAGAGGGGAGAGGGGGGTAGTCTAGTGGTTAGAGGGGGTAGTCTAGTGGTTAGAGGGGGTAGTCTAGTGGTTAGAGGGGAGAGGGGGGTAGTCTAGTGGTTAGAGGGGGTAGTCTAGTGGTTAGAGGAGAGGGGGGGTAGTCTAGTGGTTAGAGGGAGGGGGTAGTCAGTGGTTAGAGGGGGGTAGTCTAGTGGTTAGAGGGAGAGGGGGTAGTCTAGTGGTTAGAGGGGAGGGGGGTAGTCTAGTGGTTAGAGGGGGGGTAGTCTAGTGGTTAGAGGGGGGTAGTCTAGTGGTTAGAGGAGAGGGGGTAGTCTAGTGGTTAGAGGGAGAGGGAGGCAGGTAGTCTAGTGGTTAGAGGGGAGAGGGGGGTAGTCTAGTGGTTAGAGGGGGTAGTCTAGTGGTTAGAGGGGGGTAGTCTAGTGGTTAGAGGGGGGTAGTCTAGTGGTTAGAGAGGGGTAGTCTAGTGGTTAGAGGGGAGAGGGGTAGTCTAGTGGTTAGAGGGGGGTAGTCTAGTGGTTAGAGGAGAGGGGGTAGTCTAGTGGTTAGAGGGGGTAGTCTAGTGGTTAGAGGGGAGAGGGGGTAGTCCAGTGGTTAGAGGAGATGGGGGGGGTAGTCTAGTGGTTAGAGGGGAGAGGGGTAGTATAGTGGTTAGAGGGGAGGGGTAGTCTAGTGGTTAGAGGGGTAGTCTAGTGGTTAGAGGGGAGAGGGGGTAGTCTAGTGGTTAGAGGGGGTAGTCTAGTGGTTAGAGGAGAGGGGGTAGTCTAGTGGTTAGAGGAGATGGGGGGTAGTCTAGTGGTTAGAGGAGAGGGGGTAGTATAGTGGTTAGAGGAGGGGGTAGTCTAGTGGTTAGAGGGGGTAGTCTAGTGGTTAGAGGGAGAGGGGGGGTAGTCTAGTGGTTAGAGGGAGAGGGGGTAGTCTAGTGGTTAGAGGGGAGAGGGGTAGTCTAGTGGTTAGAGGGAGAGGGGGTAGTCTAGTGGTTAGAGGGGAGGGGGTAGTCTAGTGGTTAGAGGGGGTAGTCTAGTGGTTAGAGGGGGGGGGTAGTCTAGTGGTTAGAGGGGGGGGTAGTCTAGTGGTTAGGGGGTAGTCTAGTGGTTAGAGGGGGGTAGTCTAGTGGTTAGAGGAGAGGGGGTAGTCTAGTGGTTAGAGGGGGGTAGTCTAGTGGTTAGAGGAGAGGGTAGTCTAGTGGTTAGAGGAGAGGGGTAGTCTAGTGGTTAGAGGGGGGGGTAGTCTAGTGGTTAGAGGGGTAGTCTAGTGGTTAGAGGGGGGGGTAGTCTAGTGGTTAGAGGGGAGAGGGGGGTAGTCTAGTGGTTAGAGGGGAGGGGGTAGTCTAGTGGTTAGAGGGGAGAGGGGGGTAGTCTAGTGGTTAGAGGGGGGTAGTCTAGTGGTTAGAGGGGGGCAGTCTAGTGGTTAGAGGGGAGGCAGGCAGTCAGTGGTTAGAAAGGGGGGCAGGTAGTCTAGTGGTTAGAGGGGAGGCAGGTAGCCTAGTGGTTAGAGGGGAGGCAGGTAGTCCAGTGGTTAGAGGGGAGGCAGGTAGTCAGTGGTTAGAGGGGAGGGGGAGGCAGGTAGTCTAGTGGTTAGAGGGGGTAGTCTAGTGGTTAGGGGGGGGTAGTCTAGTGGTTAGAGGGGGTAGTCTAGTGGTTAGAGGGAGGAGGCAGGTAGTCTAGTGGTTAGGGGGAGGCAGGTAGTCTAGTGGTTAGAGGGGGAGGGGGAGGCAGGTAGCCTAGTGGTTAGGGGAGGCAGGTAGCCTAGTGGTTAGAGGGGAGGCAGGTAGTCTAGTGGTTAGAGGGGGAGGCAGGTAGTCTAGTGGTTAGAGGGGGGTAGCCCTAGTGGTTAGAAGGGGAGGCAGGTAGCCTAGTGGTTAGAGGGGAGGCAGGTAGTCTAGTGGTTAGAGGGGAGGCAGGTAGCCTAGTGGTTAGAGGGGGAGGCAGGTAGTCTAGTGGTTAGAGGGGAGGCAGGTAGTCTAGTGGTTAAGGGGAGGCAGGTAGTCTAGTGGTTAGAGGGAGGCAGGTAGTCTAGTGGTTAGAGGGGGGAGGCAGGTAGCCTAGTGGTTAGAGGGTGGGGGGTAGTCTGAGTGGTTAGGAGGCAGGTAGTCTAGTGGTTAGAGGGGGAGGCAGGTAGTCTAGTGGTTAGAGGGGGGAGGCAGGTAGTCTAGTGGTTAGAGGGTGGGGGTAGGTAGCCTAGTGGTTAGAGGGGGAGGCAGGTAGCCTAGTGGTTAGAGGGGCGGGAGCAGGTAGTCTAGTGGTTAGAGGGGAGGCAGGTAGTCTAGTGGTTAGAGGGGGAGGCAGGTAGCCTAGTGGTTAGAGGGAGGAGGCAGGTAGTCCAGTGGTTAGAGGGGAGGCAGGTAGTCCTAGTGGTTAGAGGGAGGCAGGTAGTCTAGTGGTTGGGGAGGCAGGGTAGTCTAGTGGTTAGAGGGTGGGGGGTAGTCTAGTGGTTAGAGGGGGAGGCAGGTAGTCTAGTGGTTAGGGGGGAGGCAGGTAGTCTAGTGGTTAGGGGGGGGAGGCAGGTAGTCTAGTGTTTAGAGGGGCGAGGCAGGTAGCCTAGTGGTTAGAGGGGGAGCAGGTAGTCTGGTGGTTAGAGGAGGCAGGTAGTCTAGTGGTTAGAGGGTGGGGGGGGTAGTCTAGTGGTTAGAGGGGAGGCAGGTAGTCTAGTGGTTAGGGGGAGGCAGGTAGTCTAGTGGTTAGAGGGGAGGCAGGTAGTCTAGTGGTTAGAGGGTGGGGGGTAGTCTAGTGGTTAGGGGGAGGCAGGTAGTCTAGTGGTTAAAGGGGGGGGGCAGGTAGTCCAGTGGATAGAGGGGAGGCAGGTAGTCTAGTGGTTAGAGGGGGAGGAGGTAGTCTAGTGGTTAGAGGGGGAGGCAGGTAGTCTAGTGGTTAGAGGGGGAGGCAGGTAGTCTAGTGGTTAGGGGGGAGGCAGGTAGTCTAGTGGTTAAAGGGGGGCAGGTAGTCTAGTGGTTAAGGGGGGGGCAGGCAGTCTAGTGGTTAGAGGGGGGCAAGGTAGCCTAGTGGTTAGAGGGGGTAGCCTAGTGGTTAGAGGGGGAGGCAGGTAGTCTAGTGGTTAGAGGGGGGGGCAGGTAGCCTAGTGGTTAGAGGGGGGAGGCAGGTAGTCTAGTGGTTAGAGGGGGTAGTCTAGTGGTTAGAGGGGGGGTAGTCTAGTGGTTAGAGGGAGGGGGTAGTCTAGTGGTTAGAGGGGTAGTCTAGTGGTTAGAGGGGGGTAGTCTAGTGGTTAGAGGGGGAGGGGGTAGTCTAGTGGTTAGAGGGGGGCAGGTAGTCTAGTGGTTAAGGGGGCAGGTAGTCTAGTGGATAGAGGGGAGGCAGGTAGTCTAGTGGTTAGAGGGGAGGCAGGTAGTCCAGTGGTTAAAGGGGGGCAGGTAGTCTAGTGGTTGAGGGGAGGAGGTAGCCTAGTGGTTAGAGGGGGAGTAGCCTAGTGGTTAGAGGGGGAGGCAGGTAGTCTAGTGGTTAAAGGGGGGCAGGTAGTCTAGTGGTTAGAGGGGGGTAAGGTAGTCTAGTGGTTAGAGGGGCAGGTAGTCTAGTGGTTAGAGGGGGTAGGTAGTCTAGTGGTTAGAGGGGGCAGGTAGTCTAGTGGTTAGGGGGGGGTAGTCTAGTGGTTAGAGGCGGCAGGTAGTCTAGTGGTTAGAGGGGGGGGTAGTCTAGTGGTTAGGGGGGGGCAGGTAGTCTAGTGGTTAGAGGGGGGGGTAGCCTAGTGGTTAGAGTGGGGGTAGTCTAGTGGTTAGAGGGGGAGGCAGGTAGTCTAGAGGTTAGAGGGGCAGTAGGTAGTCTAGTGGTTAGGGGGAGGCAGGTAGTCTAGTGGTTAGAGGGGAGGCAGGTAGCCTAGTGGTTAGAGGGGGTAGGTAGGTAGTCTAGTGGTTAGAGGGGGTAGGTAGCCTAGTGGTTAGAGGGGGCAGGTAGTCTATTGGTTAGAGGGGGAGGCAGGTAGTCTAGTGGTTAGAGAGGGGGTAGCCTAGTGGTTAGAGGGAGGCAGGTAGTCTAGTGGTTAGAGGGGGTAGGTAGTCTAGTGGTTAGAGGGGGTAGGTAGTCTAGTGGTTAGAGGGGGTAGGTAGCCTAGTGGTTAGAGGGGGGCAGGTAGCCTAGTGGTTAGAGGGGGGCAGGTAGCCTAGTGGTTAGAGGAGGCAGGTAGTCTAGTGGTTAGAGGGGGGGAGGCAGGTAGCCTAGTGGTTAGAGGAGGCAGGTAGTCTAGTGGTTAGAGGGGGGAGCAGGTAGCCTAGTGGTTAGATGGGGGCAGGTAGCCTAGTGGTTGAGGGGAGGCAGGTAGCCTAGTGGTTAGAGGGGAGGCAGGTAGCCTAGTGGTTAGAGGGGAGGCAGGTAGTCTAGTGGTTGAGTGGGGGGAGGCAGGTAGTCTAGTGGTTAGGGGGGGGAGGGAGGCAGGTAGTCTAGTGGTTGGGGGTGGCAGGTAGCCTAGTGGTTAGAGGGGGAGGCAGGTAGTCTAGTGGTTGGGGGAGGCAGGTAGCCTGGTGGTTAGAGGGGGTAGGTAGCCTAATGGTTAGAGGGGAGGCAGGTAGCCTAGTGGTTAGAGGGGAGGGGGAGGCAGGTAGTCCTAGTGGTTAGAGGGGTAGGTAGCCTAGTGGTTAGAGGAGGCAGGTAGTCTAGTGGTTAGAGGGGAGGGGAGGCAGGTAGTCTAGTGGTTAGGGGGTAGGTAGTCTAGTGGTTAGGCAGGGGGTAGGTAGTCTAGTGGTTAGAGGGTGAGGTAGCCTAGTGGTCAGAGGAGGTAGGTAGTCTAGTGGTTAGAGGGGGTAGGTAGCCTAGTGGTTAGAGGGGGAGGTAGGTAGCCTAGTGGTTAGAGGGTAGGTAGCCTAGTGGTTAGAGGGGGTAGGTAGTGTAGTGGTTAGAGGGGGAGGCAGGTAGTCTAGTGGTTAGAGGAGGCAGGTAGCCTAGTGGTTAGATGGGGGCAGGTAGCCTAGTGGTTAGAGGGGGAGGCAGGTAGCCTAGTGGTTGGGAGGCAGGTAGCCTGGTGGTTAGAGGAGGCAGGTAGTCCTAGTGGTTAGAGGGGGAGGCAGGTAGTCCAGTGGTTAGAGGGGAGGGGAGGCAGGTAGTCTAGTGGTTGGGGGTGGCAGGTAGCCTAGTGGTTGGGGGAGGCAGGTAGTCTAGTGGTTAGAGGGGGAGGCAGGTAGCCTAGTGGTTAGAGGGGGTAGGTAGCCTAATGGTTAGAGGGGGAGGCAGGTAGCCTAGTGGTTAGAGGGGGGGGAGGGGAAGGCAGGTAGTCTGGTGGTTAGGGGGTAGGTAGCCTAGTGGTTAGAGGGGGAGGCCTAGTGGTTAGGGGGAGAGCAGGTAGTCTAGTGGTTAGAGGGGG
>NW_027040315.1:144905-208158 GCF_034236695.1 Oncorhynchus nerka | reverse complement strand
TAGTGCTGTTAAGACTGACCACACTACTGAACAGTAGTCCAGGTGCCACAAAACTAGAGCCTGTAGGACCTGCCTTGATGATAGTGCTGTTAAGACTGACCACACTACTGAACAGTAGTCCAGGTGCCACAAAACTAGAGCCTGTAGGACCTGCCTTGATGATAGTGCTGTTAAGACTGACCACACTACTGAACAGTAGTCCAGGTGCCACAAAACTAGAGCCTGTAGGACCTGCCTTGATGATAGTGCTGTTAAGACTGACCACACTACTGAACAGTAGTCCAGGTGCCACAAAACTAGAGCCTGTAGGACCTGCCTTGATGATAGTGCTGTTAAGACTGACCACACTACTGAACAGTAGTCCAGGTGCCACAAAACTAGAGCCTGTAGGACCTGCCTTGATGATAGTGCTGTTAAGACTGACCACACTACTGAACAGTAGTCCAGGTGCCACAAAACTAGAGCCTGTAGGACCTGCCTTGATGATAGTGCTGTTAAGACTGACCACACTACTGAACAGTAGTCCAGGTGCCACAAAACTAGAGCCTGTAGGACCTGCCTTGATGATAGTGCTGTTAAGACTGACCACACTACTGAACAGTAGTCCAGGTGCCACAAAACTAGAGCCTGTAGGACCTGCCTTGATGATAGTGCTGTTAAGACTGACCACACTACTGAACAGTAGTCCAGGTGCCACAAAACTAGAGCCTGTAGGACCTGCCTTGATGATAGTGCTGTTAAGACTGACCACACTACTGAACAGTAGTCCAGGTGCCACAAAACTAGAGCCTGTAGGACCTGCCTTGATGATAGTGCTGTTAAGACTGACCACACTACTGAACAGTAGTCCAGGTGCCACAAAACTAGAGCCTGTAGGACCTGCCTTGATGATAGTGCTGTTAAGACTGACCACACTACTGAACAGTAGTCCAGGTGCCACAAAACTAGAGCCTGTAGGACCTGCCTTGATGATAGTGCTGTTAAGACTGACCACACTACTGAACAGTAGTCCAGGTGCCACAAAACTAGAGCCTGTAGGACCTGCCTTGATGATAGTGCTGTTAAGACTGACCACACTACTGAACAGTAGTCCAGGTGCCACAAAACTAGAGCCTGTAGGACCTGCCTTGATGATAGTGCTGTTAAGACTGACCACACTACTGAACAGTAGTCCAGGTGCCACAAAACTAGAGCCTGTAGGACCTGCCTTGATGATAGTGCTGTTAAGACTGACCACACTACTGAACAGTAGTCCAGGTGCCACAAAACTAGAGCCTGTAGGACCTGCCTTGATGATAGTGCTGTTAAGACTGACCACACTACTGAACAGTAGTCCAGGTGCCACAAAACTAGAGCCTGTAGGACCTGCCTTGATGATAGTGCTGTTAAGACTGACCACACTACTGAACAGTAGTCCAGGTGCCACAAAACTAGAGCCTGTAGGACCTGCCTTGATGATAGTGCTGTTAAGACTGACCACACTACTGAACAGTAGTCCAGGTGCCACAAAACTAGAGCCTGTAGGACCTGCCTTGATGATAGTGCTGTTAAGACTGACCACACTACTGAACAGTAGTCCAGGTGCCACAAAACTAGAGCCTGTAGGACCTGCCTTGATGATAGTGCTGTTAAGACTGACCACACTACTGAACAGTAGTCCAGGTGCCACAAAACTAGAGCCTGTAGGACCTGCCTTGATGATAGTGCTGTTAAGACTGACCACACTACTGAACAGTAGTCCAGGTGCCACAAAACTAGAGCCTGTAGGACCTGCCTTGATGATAGTGCTGTTAAGACTGACCACACTACTGAACAGTAGTCCAGGTGCCACAAAACTAGAGCCTGTAGGACCTGCCTTGATGATAGTGCTGTTAAGACTGACCACACTACTGAACAGTAGTCCAGGTGCCACAAAACTAGAGCCTGTAGGACCTGCCTTGATGATAGTGCTGTTAAGACTGACCACACTACTGAACAGTAGTCCAGGTGCCACAAAACTAGAGCCTGTGGGACCTGCCTTGATGATAGTGCTGTTAAGACTGACCACACTACTGAACAGTAGTCCAGGTGCCACAAAACTAGAGCCTGTAGGACTGCCTTGATGATAGTGCTGTTAAGACTGACCACACTACTGAACAGTAGTCCAGGTGCCACAAAACTAGAGCCTGTAGGACCTGCCTTGATGATAGTGCTGTTAAGACTGACCACACTACTGAACAGTAGTCCAGGTGCCACAAAACTAGAGCCTGTAGGACCTGCCTTGATGATAGTGCTGTTAGACTGACCACACTACTGAACAGTAGTCAGGTGCCACAAAACTAGAGCCTGTAGGACCTGCCTTGATGATAGTGCTGTTAGGGCCTGACCACACTACTGAACAGTAGTCCAGGTGCCACAAAACTAGAGCCTGTAGGACCTGCCTTGATGATAGTGCTGTTAAGACTGACCACACTACTGAACAGTAGTCCAGGTGCCACAAAACTAGAGCCTGTAGGACCTGCCTTGATGATAGTGCTGTTAAGACTGACCACACTACTGAACAGTAGTCAGGTGCCACAAAACTAGAGCCTGTAGGACCTGCCTTGATGATAGTGCTGTTAAGACTGACCACTACTGAACAGTAGTCCAGGTGCCACAAAACTAGAGCCTGTAGGACCTGCCTTGATGATAGTGCTGTTAAGACTGACCACACTACTGAGCAGTAGTCCAGGTGCCACAAAACTAGAGCCTGTAGGACCTGCCTTGATGATAGTGCTGTTAAGACTGACCACACTACTGAACAGTAGTCCAGGTGCCACAAAACTAGAGCCTGTAGGACCTGCCTTGATGATAGTGCTGTTAAGACTGACCACACTACTGAACAGTAGTCCAGGTGCCACAAAACAGAGCCTGTAGGACCTGCCTTGATGATAGTGCTGTTAAGACTGACCACACTACTGAACAGTAGTCCAGGTGCCACAAAACTAGAGCCTGTAGGACTGCCTTGATGATAGTGCTGTTAAGACTGACCACACTACTGAACAGTAGTCAGGTGCCACAAAACTAGAGCCTGTAGGACCTGCCTTGATGATAGTGCTGTTAAGACTGACCACACTACTGAACAGTAGTCCAGGTGCCACAAAACTAGAGCCTGTAGGACCTGCCTTGATGATAGTGCTGTTAAGACTGACCACACTACTGAACAGTAGTCCAGGTGCCACAAAACTAGAGCCTGTAGGACCTGCCTTGATGATAGTGCTGTTAAGACTGACCACACTACTGAACAGTAGTCCAGGTGCCACAAAACTAGAGCCTGTAGGACCTGCCTTGATGATAGTGCTGTTAAGACTGACCACACTACTGAACAGTAGTCCAGGTGCCACAAAACTAGAGCCTGTAGGACCTGCCTTGATGATAGTGCTGTTAAGACTGACCACACTACTGAACAGTAGTCCAGGTGCCACAAAACTAGAGCCTGTAGGACCTGCCTTGATGATAGTGCTGTTAAGACTGACCACACTACTGAACAGTAGTCCAGGTGCCACAAAACTAGAGCCTGTAGGACCTGCCTTGATGATAGTGCTGACCACACTACTGAACAGTAGTCCAGGTGCCACAAAACTAGAGCCTGTAGGACCTGCCTTGATGATAGTGCTGTTAAGACTGACCACACTACTGAACAGTAGTCCAGGTGCCACAAAACTAGAGCCTGTAGGACCTGCCTTGATGATAGTGCTGTTTGACCAACTACTGACAGTAGTCCAGGTGCCACAAAACTAGCCTGTAGAACCTGCCTTGATGATAGTGCTGTTAAGACTGACCACACTCTGAACAGTAGGTGCCACAAAACTAGAGCCTGTAGGACCTGCCTTGATGATAGTGCTGTTAAGACTGACCACACTACTGAACAGTAGTCCAGGTGCCACAAAACTAGAGCCTGTAGGACCTGCCTTGATGATAGTGCTGTTAAGACTGACCACACTACTGAACAGTAGTCCAGGTGCCACAAACTAGAGCCTGTAGGACCTGCCTTGATGATAGTGCTGTTAAGACTGACCACACTACTGAACAGTAGTCCAGGTGCCACAAAAACTAGAGCCTGTAGGACCTGCCTTGATGATAGTGCTGTTAAGACTGACCACACTACTGAACAGTAGTCCAGGTGCCACAAAACTAGAGCCTGTAGGACCTGCCTTGATGATAGTGCTGTTAAGACTGACCACACTACTGAACAGTAGTCAGGTGCCACAAAACTAGAGCCTGTAGGACCTGCCTTGATGATAGTGCTGTTAAGACTGACCACACTACTGAACAGTAGTCCAGGTGCCACAAAACTAGAGCCTGTAGGACCTGCCTTGATGATAGTGCTGTTAAGACTGACCACACTACTGAACAGTAGTCCAGGTGCCACAAAACTAGAGCCTGTAGGACCTGCCTTGATGATAGTGCTGTTAAGACTGACCACACTACTGAACAGTAGTCCAGGTGCGACAAAACTAGAGCCTGTAGGACCTGGTTTGATGATAGTGCTGTTAAGACTGACCACACTACTGAACAGTAGTCCAGGTGTGCCACAAAACTAGAGCCTGTAGGACCTGCCTTGATGATAGTGCTGTTAAGACTGACCACACTACTGAACAGTAGTCCAGGTGCCACAAAACTAGAGCCTGTAGGACCTGCCTTGATGATAGTGCTGTTAAGACTGACCACACTACTGAACAGTAGTCCAGGTGCCACAAAACTAGAGCCTGTAGGACCTGCCTTGATGATAGTGCTGTTAAGACTGCAGAGCAACACTTTTTTAATGTATAGACTTCTGCTGTTGTATCAACATGTTTTGACCATGACAGTTTACAGTCCAGGGTTACTCCAAGCAGTTTAGTCACCTCAACCTGTTACATTTTCACGTTATTTATTCCAAGATTTAGTTGAGGTATATGGTTTAGTGAATGTTTTGTCCCAAATACAATGCTTTTAAAATATTTAGGGCTAACTTATTCCTTGCCACCCATTCTGAAACTAACTGCAGTCATTTCAGTCACTGTAGTAGCTGACGTGTACAGTGTTGAGTCATCCGCATACGTAGACACTGGCTTTACTCAATGCCAGTGGCATGTCGTTAGTAAAACATTTAAAAAGTAAGGGACCTAAACAGCTGCCCTGGGAATTCCTGATTCTACCTGGATTTTTGTGTGAGAGGCTTCCATTAAAGAACACCCTCTGCTGTGTTAGACCGGTAACTCTTTATCCACAATATATAAAGTAAAGCCATAAAACATGTGTTTTTCATCGTCAACAGACTATGGTCGATAATGTCAAAAGCCGCACTGAAGTATGACAAAACAGCCTCCATAATCTTTTTATAATCAATTTCTCTCAGCGGATCATCAGTCATTTGTGTAAGTGCCATACATGTTGATCATTGTAAGCCATTTAAGTCTTTCGGATCCATTCAGATCAAGCATTCAGATCCCTTCACATTTTGTTATGTTACAGCCTTATTCTAAAATTGAATAAATTGTTATTTTCCTCGTAAATCTACACACAATACCCCATAATGACAAAGCAAAAACAGGTTTAGATATTTTTTGCAAATTTATTCAAAATAAAAAAACGAATTATCACATTTACATCAGACCCTTTACTCAGTATTTTTTTAAGCACCTTTGGCAGCGATTACAGCCTCGAGTCTTCTTTGGTATGACAATATAAGCTTGGCACACCTGTATTTGGGGAGTTTCTCCCATTCTTCTCTGCAGATCCTCTCCAGCTCTATCAGGTTGGATGGGGAGCGTTGCTGCACAGCTATTTTCAGGTCTCTCCAGAGATGTTCGATCGGGTTCAAGTCCAGGCTCTGGCTGGGCCACTCAAGGACATTCAGAGACTTGTTCTGATACCACTCCTGTGTTGTTTTGTCTCTACCATATTGGCCTGATTGGTGGAGTGCTGCAGAGATGGTTGTCCTTCTGGAATGTTCTCCCATCTCCACAGAGGAACTCTGGAGCTCTGTCAGAGTAACCATGGGGCTCTTGGTCAACTCCCTGACCAAAGCCCTTCTCCCCCGATTGCTAAGTTTAGCTGGGTGGCCAGCTCTAGGAAGAGTCTTGGTGGTTCCAAACATCTTCCATTTAAGAATGATGGAGGCCACTGTGTTCTTGAGGACCTTCAATGCTGCAGAATTGTTTTGGTGCCCTTCCCCAGATCTGTGCCTCGGCACAATCCTGTCTTGGAGCTCTACAGACAATTCCTTAGACCTCATGGCTTGGTTTTTGCTCTGACATGTACTGTCAACTGTGGGACCTTATATAGACAGGTGTGTGCCCTTTCCAAATCATGTCCAATCAACTGAATTTACCACAGGTGGACTCCAATCAAGTTGTCGAAACATCTCAAGGATGATCAATGGAAACCGGACGCACCTGAGCAAAAATGTTGAGTCTTATAGCAAAAGGATCTGAATACTTATGTAAATAAGTTATTTCTGTTTTTTCTAAAAACCTGTTTTCGTTTTGTCATTATGGGGTATTGTGATATCATTATGGGGTAGTGTGATGTCATTATGGGTTATTGTGTGTAGATTGATGAGGAAAACATTATATTTAATTCATTTTAGAATAAGGCTGTAACATAAGAAAATGTGGAGAAAGGGAAGGGTCTGAATACCTTCAGAATTAATAAAGATTCCATTAAAATACCCTCCCTTTGGAACCCTAGACAGGAGCCATGTGGGACTGTCAGTCGAAATATGTCTGCATCTTCCTCCTGCTGGCTCTGTCAGGCCTCTTCTTCCTGTTCCGTAACATCAACATTCTGGAGGTGAGGACCTTGCTTCTATCACTATCTACCTGCATCAGCCTACACACCTCTCCCCTTTAGTGACCTCTAATCTCCTCCATAGTGGAAGCTCAACAGTACATTGGACTTAAGCAGCATCCGCTCCGAGGGCTCTCCTCCTGGCCTCGATCGCAAGCTGAGCTTCTTCTGTAGCCACCTGGTCCAGGAGCCCTCTATCGAGGAGGCTCTGGAAGATAGTTCCCTCCTGGAGTCCATCGCTGGGCCAGAGCCTCTGGCCGTGACGACACCCCTGGACCAGACCAGTGACCCTGCACACAGTCTGTTTGCAATCCTTCCAGCAGGGGGAGGGAGAGAGAGGCACGTCGGGGACCAGCTAGAGGCTCTGGTCCTTATGAACGATTTCCAGAGGCGTCCCAAGAGCCGTGGCGGGGACTTCCTGCTGGCCCGGCTGCACTCCCCAGAATTGGGTGCGGGCGTTGCAGGACAGGTACTAGACCACTTGAATGGGACCTACTCTGCTATTTTTCCATTACTCTGGGAAGGGTCTGTATGGGTGGAGGTGACACTGGTCCATCCTAGCGAGGCAGTTTATCTTCTACGACGCTTACAAGAGGAACGGCTAAACTGGGTGCCTTCCAAGAGCCTGTTCCGTTCTGGATTATTGTCTGAGACCACCGAGTGTAACCTGTGTCTGCCGAACAACCAGCAGCCACTGTGCGATTACACAGACCCCCGTACGGGGGAACCTTGGTTCTGCTATAAGCCCAAGCAGCTGGCTTGTGACACGCGGATCAACCACTTCAAGGCAAGCTCCCAGACATATCTGCAACATCTGACCAGCAAAGAAGCGCTGCTCTTCCAGAGGTTAGTAGGAGGTAAAACATAATGTGTGTGTGAATAAGGCCTCTATTCAATCCGTAAGGCTGAAGTTCAGCGTTGTAGCACGATTTGACATTGAAAGGCAATGTTACCGCTGGTAGCGAAGACTGCATTCACGGCCAATATGTCGGCTCAATATGTCGGCTCAATGGGAAATTACCTTTTAATTTCACAGCTGTAGTGATGAACTTGGGAGATTGAATCGAGTCCAAAGTGCACTGTCTGTTTCATCTTACTGCTATGCAGTATTTATGCTTTTCTCCCCCCAGATTACACAGTGGTTCAGGTGAATGGTATAGCTTGCTACAGTTTTTTATCTAATCACGTAAAATTATTATTATTTTTTTTAGTGGCATCAACATCAACGTGCATATTCATGCAACGGGGTCTGACAGCGTCACTGTGCTGCCAAAGGAGAAAGGTGGGAATTTTGCAAAAAATTATTGCAGAGTGTGAAGAAAAAATGTGATTGTATCTGTAAAGTGATGGTAGCTTTGTGCATCACGGCAACTTCCGCATTTCAGACAAACCAGATGAGGAAAGCAGCAGTGTAGCGGCAGCACCTATCAGGACCCCTCCCCTCCCCTCCAGGACCCCTCCCTCTGGGTATTACTACCAAGGGTCATGGCGGGCGCTGGATGGTGTCGTAATACGCCAGTTTAACGACCCCGCTGCCGTTATCCAGTGTCTGAAGGGCAAGCAGGTTTACATGTACGGAGACTCCACCGTTAGACAGTACTATGACTACCTCACCAGCTTTGTGCCAGGTGAGTGTTGTTTGCCAAACCTGTTACATCTTACACCCGACTTTGTCTCAGGTGTGTAAAAATGATCTCTCTTTCTCTCTCTTTCTCTCTCTCCCTCTCTCTCTCTCTCTCTCTCTCTCTCTCTCAGAGCTGAAGAAGTTCAACCTTAGAAGTCATGTGAGAGCGGGGCCATTCATGGCAGTGAATATACCCAACAACATCCTGTTGAAGTACCGCTGCCACGGACCCCCCATATTCTGGCCCCCTCTCAGTGTCAGTCAGCTGCACTATGTAGCTAATGAGCTGGACGGCCTGGCCGGTGGTTCAGACACTGTTGTCGTCATCAGCGTTTCGACCCATTTCAGCTTTTTCCCTCTGCAGGCCTACATTCGCCGACTACGACGTATTCGAAAGGCGGTGGTTCGCCTTCTGAACCGAGCTCCGGGGACCGTAGTAGTTGTGCGCTCTGCCAACCTGGACCAAAGGAAGGACAACTTCATCAACAGTGACTGGATCTTGACCCAGCTGGACAGGGTGCTCAAGGCCATGTTCAGGGGTCTGGATGTGATGCTGCTGGATGCCTGGGAGATGACCCTTGCCCACCACCTCCCCCATGATCTTCACCCAGCCCCCCCCATCATCAAGAACATGATAAACACAATCCTCTCTGGTGTCTGCCCCCTATCATCAAGAACATGATAAAAATTGAATAATGTTGTAGCCAACAAAGTGTCCTTCTTAGTTGTCTGTGTCTCTTCGATGACTTGTCATGTAGTCTGGAGCAGAAGGTTCCCTTCGTTCTGGAAGGTTCTGGTCCTTAAACGTTTTTGTATTTCTTCTTCCTGAAAAGTCTGACGAGACAAAATAAAGTTTGGGCTTTTTTTTACGTGATTCTTTGAATGTCTTGAGTGTTTTTAAACTGTGCGGGTCTGACCACAAGGGTTAATGGCATCACAAAACAATCAATCAACCATATGACATTAGTTTTCCATATCTCCGCACTGACCATTCCCATTCACGTTCTTTATGTTAGAATTATTGTTCCATTATCCACTTTTTTGGACGTTAGAGTTTTTGGGCGGGCAAAAGTCTCTGGAGACAAAGGGACAGTCCTTTAGCCAACACTGGAGGGTAGAGAGCGAGTACTCTCAATTTACTGCTTAATTTACGACCTGGTGTGGAGGTGTCAAAACCGGCCCAGTGCCCTCCTGGTCTGGTTGTTATCAGCTATTGTCAAGCTGATCTGACCCATTGTGATCCTCACAGGACAACCATGACACTTGTTAAAGGTACATTTGTGGAATTTCTTTCCTTCTAAATGCTTTTGAGCCAATCAGTTGTGTTGTGAGGGGTGGTATACAGAAGATAGCCATATTATGGCAAGCACAGCTCAAATGAGCAAAGAGAAGCGATAGTCCAGAATGACTTTAAGTCATGAAGGTCAATCAATCCGGAAAATGTCAAGAACTTTAAAAGTTTCTTAAAAGTGCAGTTGCAAAAACCATCAAGCGCTATGATGAAACTGGCTCTCATGAGGACCGCCACAGGAAAGAAAAACCCAGAGTTACCTCTGCTGCAGAGGATAAGTTCATTAGAGTTAACTGCACCTCAGATTGCAGCCCAAATAAATGCATCACAGAGTTCAAGTAACAGACACATCTCAACATCAACTGTTCAGATGAGACTGTGTGAATCAGGCCTTCACGGTCGAATTGCTGCAAAGAAACCACTACTAAAGATCACCAATAAGAAGAGACTTGCTGCTTGGACCAAGAAACGCAACCAATGAACATTAGACTGGTGGAAATCTGTCCTTTGGTCTGATGAGTCCAAATTTGAGATTTTGGTTCCAACCGCCGTGTCTTTGTGAGATGCAGAGTAGGTGAACGGATGTTCTCCGCATGTGTGGTTCCCACCGTGAAGCATGGAGGAGGAGGTGTGATGGTGCTTTGCTGTTGACATTGTCTGTGATTTATTTAGAATTCAAGGCACACTTAACCAGCATGGTTACCACAGCATTCTGCAGCGATACACCATTCCATCTGGTTTGTGCTTAGTGGGACTATCATTTGTTTTTCAACAGGACAATGACCCAAAACAAACCTCCAGGCTGTGTAAGGGCTATTTGACCAAGAAGGAGAGTGAAGGAGTGCTGCATCAGATGACCTGGCCTCCACAATCACCTGACCTCAACCCAATTGAAATGGTTTAGGATGAGTTGGACCGCAGAGTGAAGGAAAAGCAGCCAACAAGTGCTCGGCATATGTGGTAACTCCTTCAAGACCGTTGGAAAAGCATTCCTCATGAAGATGGTTGAGAGAATGCCAAGAGTGTGCAAAGCTGTCATCAAGGCAAAGGGTGAAGAAGAAGATTCTTATTTGAAGAATATAAAATATAAAATCTATTTTGATTTGTGTAACACCTTTTTTGGTTACTACGTGATTCCATATGTGTTATTTCATAGTTTTTGAATTTTTCACTATTATTCAACAATGTAGATAATAGTACAAATAAAATCAAGAAATGAGTCGGTGTTTCCAAAATGTTGACTGGAACTGTACCCATAAAGACTCACTGCTGTAGTCGCTGCCACATGTGATTCTAACACTCAGGTGTGTGAATACTTATGTAAATTAGATATTTACATTTGACAAACATTTAAAAAATAAAAAAAAATTCACTTTGTCATTATGTGGTATTTTGTGTAGATGGGTGTAGATGTTTTAAATTCAGGCTGTAATACAATCCTTTCTAAAAAGTCACTGAAATCAATTATCTGTGAAATTCCAGAGTCTGGTGTTGTGTCTTTGGTATCATTAAAGGTGAATACTGTTATTGTATCAAATAAATGATGTGTAATTATTATTATTACGTGATTAAACTAATCATGTCAATTTAATTACCTAGGAAGTTGGGGCACCACGGAAAATATTCAGATTACAAAGTTATAATTTTCCAAATATAACTCTTCAAAATGTTTGAATATCTGATCTTCTGTCAATGAATTATTCTTTACCTCACGTCAGTCTCATCTTGTCACGTTCTGACCTTTATTTCTTTTGTTTTGTCTTTATTTAGTATGGTCAGGGTGTGAGTTGGGGTGGGCAGTCTATGTTTGTTTTTCTATGATTTTGGGGATTTCTATGTTTCGGCCTAGTATGGTTCTCAATCAGAGGCAGGTGTCATTAGTTGTCTCTGATTGAGAATCATACTTAGGTAGCCTGGGTTTCATTGTTTGTTGGTGGGTGTTTGTTTCCGTGTCTGTGTTTTTCACCACACGTTACTGTTTTGGGTTTCGTTCGTTTTCACGTTTATTGTTTTTGTATTCAGTTGTGTTCATGTTAAGTATTTCTTATTAAAAGAACCATGGACACTTATCACGCCGCATATTGGTCCTCCGATCCTTCTCGCCTCTCCTCTTCAGATGAAGAGGAGGAAAACCCTTACACATCTGAACGTGGGTAAATTGTTGGTTATCTGGTCTGAGAGGTTCATCTCACTCTGGAGATTCGTCCACGTCGATCAGTGTTCTCGTACTAGATTTGCTACCTTTCCAACTGCAGTCTGTTAGGCTGTCAACTACTTCCTCTTAAGTGATCAGTTAGTTCAGAGTTCATACCATTTCACGTGTAGTGCAAGCTCTCACGTTTCCTGGCCTGTAGGGTTGAAATTAGAATTAGCCCTTTTTAAACATGAGGACAAGTCCTCCCGTTATTTGGAACTTAATTGACATTGGGTCATGGGGGCTATTTTAGAAATGTAGAAAAGGGGTTGTTTCATGATTTCCAACCAATGCCTATTCACTTGGGCGTGGCTACTGACAGTTAACCTTTACAATGAAGGCCAATTCCCTCATTTTAAAAGGTTAACATCACATTACATAATTTCGCAAATAGTTTCATCTTTACTCATTCATTTGATACAGTAATTAGATGCAAGCCTCATAATTGAGGAGCCTGTATAAACAGAGTTAGGGTAATGGGGTTGGATTGTCTTTCAGGAGGTCATAAACATAAAACAAAATGGACAATGTTGCTTCTCCACCGACCGACACATTCTCCAAAATATGAGCATTGTTCTATTCTCAAAATCTGGGATGTAGTAGAATTTGGCTGGAGTTTCTTTGTTCTTCTGTGAAACTCTCTCTCTCTCTCTCCATACTGCATGGCCAGGGAGAGTCTCTTTACGGGATTTATGAAGTGGGGGATAAGTTGTAAAACGGCCCACCCCCTCCCCTCCTAACAGGAGAGGGGGGGGTTGTTCACATCTCTGCTAGCCTATTCACTAAAAAGGGCCAGCGTCATGACACTGGCAATATGTATTTATTGTCCATTTCAATATCAAAATAGGATGATAGTAGTGTAAATATCAACAGAAAGGATGATAGCAGTGTAAATATCAACAGAAATGGATGATAGAAGTGTAAATATCTACAGAAAGGATGATAGTCGAGTAAATATCAACAGAAAGGATGATAGTAGAGTAAATATCAACAGAAAGGATGATAGCAGTGTAAATATCAACAGAAAGGGATGATAGAAGTGTAAATATCAACAGAAAGGATGATAGCAGAGTAAATATCAACAGAAAGGGATGATAGTAGTGTAAATACCAACAGAAAGGGATGATAGTAGTGTAAATACCAACAGAAAGGATGATAGCAGAGTAAATATCAACAGAAAGGATGATAGCAGAGTAAATATCAACAGAAAGGATGATAGCAGAGTAAATATCAACAGAAAGGATGATGTCAGAGTAAATATCAACAGAAAGGATGATAGCAGAGTAAATATCTACGTCTTTTCTATTTCCACTCGTTGAACTGGATCATCTCAGACGCGGTCAGACTTCAGCCATTCAGACGTTACCATTCATCCAAGCCACCCAAACCTCTGAACATAACTACATGAAAAAAAGAAACTAAATATTCTGGCAACTAAATGCTGTCCTTGTCTGAAGAGTCTAAATGCTGTCCCTGTCAGGCTGAAGAGTCTAAAGGCTGTCCTTGTCAGACTGAAGAGTCTAAATGCTGTCCTTGTCAGACTGAAGGGTCTAAAGGCTGTCCTTGTCAGACTGAAGAGTCTACAGGCTGTCCTTGTCAGGCTGAAGAGTCTAAATGCTGTCCTTGTCAGGCTGAAGAGTCTAAATGCTGTCCTTGTCAGACTGAAGAGTCTAAATGCTGTCCTTGTCAGACTGAAGGGTCTAAATGCAGTCCTTGTCAGACTGAAGAGTCTAAATGCTGTCCTTGTCAGACTGAAGGGTCTAAATGCTGTCCTTGTCAGGCTGAATAGTCTACAGGCTGTCCTTGTCAGACTGAAGAGTCTAAATGCTATCCTTGTCTGAAGAGTCTAAATGCTGTCCTTGTCAGACTGAAGAGTCTAAATGCTGTCCTTGTCAGACTGAAGGGTCTAAATGCTGTCCTTGTCAGGCTGAAGAGTCTAAATGCTGTCCTTGTCAGACTGAAGGGTCTAAATGCTGTCCTTGTCAGGCTTAAGAGTCTAAATGCTGTCCTTGTCAGGGTCTAAATGCTGTCCTTGTCAGGCTGAAGAGTCTAAATGCTGTCCTTGTCAGGCTGAAGAGTCTAAATGCTGTCCTTGTCAGACTGAAGAGTCTAAATGCTATCCTTGTCTGAAGAGTCTAAATGCTGTCCTTGTCAGACTGAAGAGTCTAAATGCTGTCCTTGTCAGACTGAAGGGTCTAAATGCTGTCCTTGTCAGGCTGAAGAGTCTAAATGCTGTCCTTGTCAGGCTGAAGAGTCTAAATGCTGTCCTTGTCAGGCTGAAGAGTCTAAATGCTGTCCTTGTCAGACTGAAGAGTCTAAATGCTGTCCTTGTCAGACTGAAGAGTCTAAATGCTGTCCTTGTCAGACTGAAGGGTCTAAATGCAGTCCTTGTCAGACTGAAGAGTCTAAATGCTGTCCTTGTCAGACTGAAGGGTCTAAATGCTGTCCTTGTCAGGCTGAAGAGTCTACAGGCTGTCCTTGTCAGACTGAAGAGTCTAAATGCTATCCTTGTCTGAAGAGTCTAAATGCTGTCCTTGTCAGACTGAAGAGTCTAAATGCTGTCCTTGTCAGACTGAAGGGTCTAAATGCTGTCCTTGTCAGGCTGAAGAGTCTAAATGCTGTCCTTGTCAGACTGAAGGGTCTAAATGCTGTCCTTGTCAGGCTTAAGAGTCTAAATGCTGTCCTTGTCAGGGTCTAAATGCTGTCCTTGTCAGGCTGAAGAGTCTAAATGCTGTCCTTGTCAGGCTGAAGAGTCTAAATGCTGTCCTTGTCAGACTGAAGAGTCTAAATGCTATCCTTGTCTGAAGAGTCTAAATGCTGTCCTTGTCAGACTGAAGAGTCTAAATGCTGTCCTTGTCAGACTGAAGGGTCTAAATGCTGTCCTTGTCAGGCTGAAGAGTCTAAATGCTGTCCTTGTCAGACTGAAGGGTCTAAATGCTGTCCTTGTCAGGCTTAAGAGTCTAAATGCTGTCCTTGTCAGGGTCTAAATGCTGTCCTTGTCAGGCTGAAGAGTCTAAATGCTGTTCTTGTCAGACTGAAGAGTCTAAATGCTGTCCTTGTCAGACTGAAGAGTCTAAATGCTGTCCTTGTCAGACTGAAGAGTCTAAATGCTGTCCTTGTCAGACTGAAGGGTCTAAATGCAGTCCTTGTCAGACTGAAGAGTCTAAATGCTGTCCTTGTCAGACTGAAGGGTCTAAATGCTGTCCTTGTCAGGCTGAAGAGTCTACAGGCTGTCCTTGTCAGACTGAAGAGTCTAAATGCTATCCTTGTCTGAAGAGTCTAAATGCTGTCCTTGTCAGACTGAAGAGTCTAAATGCTGTCCTTGTCAGACTGAAGGGTCTAAATGCTGTCCTTGTCAGGCTGAAGAGTCTAAATGCTGTCCTTGTCAGACTGAAGGGTCTAAATGCTGTCCTTGTCAGGCTTAAGAGTCTAAATGCTGTCCTTGTCAGGGTCTAAATGCTGTCCTTGTCAGGCTGAAGAGTCTAAATGCTGTCATTGTCAGGCTGAAGAGTCTAAATGCTGGCCTTGTCAGACTGAAGAGTCTAAATGCTATCCTTGTCTGAAGAGTCTAAATGCTGTCCTTGTCAGACTGAAGAGTCTAAATGCTGTCCTTGTCAGACTGAAGGGTCTAAATGCTGTCCTTGTCAGGCTGAAGAGTCTAAATGCTGTCCTTGTCAGGCTGAAGAGTCTAAATGCTGTCCTTGTCAGGCTGAAGAGTCTAAATGCTGTCCTTGTCAGACTGAAGAGTCTAAATGCTGTCCTTGTCAGACTGAAGAGTCTAAATGCTGTCCTTGTCAGACTGAAGGGTCTAAATGCAGTCCTTGTCAGACTGAAGAGTCTAAATGCTGTCCTTGTCAGACTGAAGGGTCTAAATGCTGTCCTTGTCAGGCTGAAGAGTCTACAGGCTGTCCTTGTCAGACTGAAGAGTCTAAATGCTATCCTTGTCTGAAGAGTCTAAATGCTGTCCTTGTCAGACTGAAGAGTCTAAATGCTGTCCTTGTCAGACTGAAGGGTCTAAATGCTGTCCTTGTCAGGCTGAAGAGTCTAAATGCTGTCCTTGTCAGACTGAAGGGTCTAAATGCTGTCCTTGTCAGGCTTAAGAGTCTAAATGCTGTCCTTGTCAGGGTCTAAATGCTGTCCTTGTCAGGCTGAAGAGTCTAAATGCTGTCCTTGTCAGGCTGAAGAGTCTAAATGCTGTCCTTGTCAGACTGAAGAGTCTAAATGCTATCCTTGTCTGAAGAGTCTAAATGCTGTCCTTGTCAGACTGAAGAGTCTAAATGCTGTCCTTGTCAGACTGAAGGGTCTAAATGCTGTCCTTGTCAGGCTGAAGAGTCTAAATGCTGTCCTTGTCAGACTGAAGGGTCTAAATGCTGTCCTTGTCAGGCTTAAGAGTCTAAATGCTGTCCTTGTCAGGGTCTAAATGCTGTCCTTGTCAGGCTGAAGAGTCTAAATGCTGTTCTTGTCAGACTGAAGAGTCTAAATGCTGTCCTTGTCAGGCTGAAGAGTCTAAATGCTGTCCTTGTCAGGGTCTAAATGCTGTCCTTGTCAGGTTGAAGAGTCTAAATGCTGTCCTTGTCAGGCTGAAGAGCCTAAATGCTGTCCTTGTCAGGCTGAAGAGTCTAAAGGCTGTCCTTGTCAGGCTGAAGAGTCTAAATGCTGTCCTTGTCAGGCTGAAGAGTCTAAATGCTGTCCTTGTCAGGCTGAAGAGTCTAAATTCTGTCCTTGTCAGACTGAAGAGTCTACAGGCTGTCCTTGTCAGACTGAAGAGTCTAAATGCTGTCCTTGTCAGGGTCTAAATGCTGTCCTTGTCAGGCTGAAGAGTCTAAATGCTGTCCTTGTCAGACTGAAGAGTCTAAATGCTGTCCTTGTCAGACTGAAGAGTCTAAATGCTGTCCTTGTCAGGGTCTAAATGCTGTCCTTGTCAGGTTGAAGAGTCTAAATGCTGTCCTTGTCAGGCTGAAAAGTCTAAATGCTGTCCTTGTCAGACTGAAGAGTCTAAAGGCTGTCCTTGTCAGACTGAAGAGTCTAAAGGCTGTCCTTGTCAGACTGAAAAGTCTAAATGCTGTCCTTGTCAGACTGAAGAGTCTAAATGCTGTCCTTGTCAGACTGAAGAGTCTAAAGGCTGTCCTTGTCAGGGTCTAAATGCTGTCCTTGTCAGACTGAACAGCTTGATGTGAAGATAAGCTTCTCATCCAGACCCAGAAGAGCATGGCACACACACACACACACACACACACACACACACACACACACACACACACACACACACACACACACACACACACAGATCCCCTGTCTGGTGTATTTGTGCTGTAGCCAGTCTTCTGTCTGTGTTATCTGTTTGGTCTGTTATCTCTCTGCCACCGTCCAGTCTTCTGTCTGTGTTATCTGTTTGGTCTGTTATCTCTCTGCCACCGTCCAGTCTTCTGTCTGTGTTATCTGTTTGGTCTGTTATCTCTCTGCCACCGTCCAGTCTTCTGTCTGTGTTATCCCTTTGGTCTATTATCTCTCTGCCACCGTCCAGTCTTCTGTCTGTGTTATCCGTTTGGTCTGTTATCTCTCTGCCACCGTCCAGTCTTCTGTCTGTGTTATGTGTTTGGTCTGTTATCTCTCTGCCACCATCCAGTCTTCTGTCTGTGTTATCTGTTTGGTCTGTTATCTCTCTGCCACCATCCCCACAGGAGGCCTTGTTCCTCTTGACATCAGTGTAATAATTTGTTCTTATTTTCCTGGTTGAATAAAATGTGATACACACACTTTACTTTCTTCAAAAAATGCTAATTTAATTTTGTGTGCTTCCATCTCTTCCCCATCCTCCTCTCTTGTCTCCCTTGATTCCCCCCGCCCCATCTCCCCTCCCCCTCTCCTCCCCTCATCCTCACTCTCCCCAGACCCCTCTCCTCCCCTCATCCTCACTCTCCCCAGACCCGCTCCATCTCCCCCTCCCCCGTCTCCCCCAGCCCCTCTCTCATCTCCCCTTCCCTTCATCCCCACTCTCCCCCTAGCCCCCTGCTCCATCTCCCCTCCCCCGTCTCCCCCAGCCCCCTCCCTATCTCCCTCCCCTCTCTCCCCCATCTCCCCTCCCCTCCTCCCCACGCACTCCTCCTCCCCCATCTCTCCCAGCCCCCTCTCCTCCCCTCATCCCCACTCTCCCCAGCCCAGTCCCGCTCCATCTCCCTCCCCCTCTCCTCCCCCGTCTCCCCCAGCCCCACCCCATCTCCCCTCCCCTCCTCCCCACTCACTCCTCCTCCCCCCATCTCTCCCAGCCCCCTCCATCTCCCCTCCCCACTCCCCACTGCCAAATGGAATGTCATCAAACACCTAGAAACCATGGAAACCACGTGTTTGATGTGTTTAATACCATTCCACTGATTCCGCTCCATTACCACGAGCCTGTCCTCCCCAATGAAGGTGTCACCAGCCTCCTGTGCTCTCCTCCCCCTCACCCCATATCTCCTACCCCCTCTCTCAGACCCCATATCTCCTACCCCCTCTCCCAGACCCCATATCTCCTCCCCCTCTCCCAGACCCCATATCTCCTCCCCCTCTCTCAGACCCCATATCTCCTCCCCCTCTCTCAGACCCCATATCAATTCAATTCAATTCAAGTGCTTTATTGGCATGGGAAACATGTGTTAACATTGCCAAAGCAAGTGAGGTAGATAATATATAAAGTGAATATATAAAGTGAAAGACAATAAAATTGTCTTCCCCCTCTCCCAGACCCCATATCTCCTACCCCTCTCTCAGACCCCATATCTCCTCCCCCTCTCTCAGACCCCATATCTCCTACCCCCTCTCTCAGACCCCATATCTCCTACCCCCTCTCCCAGACCTCATATCTCCTACCACTCTCCCAGACCCCATATCTCCTACCCCCTCTCTCAGACCCCATATCTCCTCCCCCTCTCTCAGACCCCATATCTCCTACCCCTATCTCATACAAAATCTCCCAGTCCAGCACCATCACCCTCCCCTCTCCCCCAATCCAGCTCCATCTCTCTCCTCCTCCCCCTCTCCCCAATCCAGCTCCATCTCTCTCCTCCTCCCCCTCTCCCCCAGCTCCAACTCTCCCCATTAAAAATCATCTGCATCTGACTGAGAAGCCATTCACATTTTAATTAGCCTGACCCAAGAGGCTGTGAGGCAGAGAGAGGCTTTCATATCCACAGCTCCAATAACTAGCATGCCAACCAGCCAGCAAGTCAGTCAGTCAGCCAGCCAGTTAGCCAGCCAGGCAGCCAGCAAGTCAGTCAGCCACCCAGTCAGTCAGCCTGCAGGCAGCAGCACTTACAACCAGAGGCCAACACACACATGTTATTCCATTAGTTAGATCCATCTCCACAATCTCTCTGTAGCACAAACAATATTTCCTATTTGTCCAAGGTGGACATTGCTAGTTGGGTACAGGGGCTTTCTGGGAGCCTTTTGTCAAGTATTTAATCACTGAAATTACTACACACTTAGGACTCGGGAAACTGCTGATCTCAAAGTGGTACCCAGGCAAAATGCTTTTTTTTGTTTGTTTGTTTTTTGACAAATGAGCTGAAAAATGGGTATCGTTTGCTTTTAGCAGAGATGATGTGATCACGTGAAGAGTTTCCTGCCTCATTATTGAATGAATGTAAGGAATCTCCTGCCTGTGAGGTGATTATTCATATGGGAAGCAAAAAATAATGACATGTAATGAGTTAGTTTGAGCAGCTGCACAGTTCAGTATTCATATTACCTGAACCACAGACAGAATGTCAGCGCTTAACAACGTTGGGGCTGTCGTCGGAACGAGACCAAGATGCAGTTCAGTATTCATATTACCTGAACCACAGACAGAATGTCAGCGCTTAACAACGTTGGGGCTGTCGTCGGAACGAGACCAAGATGCAGTTCAGTATTCATATTACCTGAACCACAGACAGAATGTCAGCGCTTAACAACGTTGGGGCTGTCGTCAGAACGAGACCAAGATGCAGTTCAGTATTCATATTACCTGAACCACAGACAGAATGTCAGCGCTTAACAACGTTGCGGCTGTCGTCGGAACGAGACCAAGATGCAGTTCAGTATTCATATTACCTGAACCACAGACAGAATGTCAGCGCTTAACAACGTTGGGGCTGTCGTCGAACGAGACCAAGATGCAGTTCAGTATTCATATTACCTGAACCACAGACAGAATGTCAGCGCTTAACAACGTTGGGGCTGTCGTCGAACGAGACCAAGATGCAGTTCAGTATTCATATTACCTGAACCACAGACAGAATGTCAGCGCTTAACAACGTTGGGGCTGTCGTCGGAACGAGACCAAGATGCAGTTCAGTATTCATATTACCTGAACCACAGACAGAATGTCAGCGCTTAACAACGTTGGGGCTGTCGTCGGAACGAGACCAAGATGCAGTTCAGTATTCATATTACCTGAACCACAGACAGAATGTCAGCGCTTAACAACGTTGCGGCTGTCGTCGGAACGAGACCAAGATGCAGTTCAGTATTCATATTACCTGAACCACAGACAGAATGTCAGCGCTTAACAACGTTGGGGCTGTCGTCGGAACGAGACCAAGATGCAGTTCAGTATTCATATTACCTGAACCACAGACAGAATGTCAGCGCTTAACAACGTTGCGGCTGTCGTCGGAACGAGACCAAGATGCAGCGTGGCAGGCGTACATTTTGAAAATTAATTCAAATGAACGTCAGCAACTAAAACCAGCAACTAACAAAAAAAAACAAGATCCCACAACAGGAAGTGGGAAAAAGGGCTGCCTAAGTATGATTCCTAATCAGAGACAACGATAGACAACTGCCTCTGATTGGGAACCATACTCGGCCGAAAACAAAGAAATAGACAACATAGAATGCCCAACCCAAAATCACACCCTGACCTAACCAAATAGAGAAATAAAACGTCTCTCTAAGGTCAGGGCGTGACAAACGGTCTCTGATGTCTCACAGCAGACTGGTCCAGGTCCAACAGCAGGATGGGACCAAACGGTCTCTGATGTCTCACAGCAGACTGGTCCAGGTCCAACAGCAGGATGGGACCAAACGGTCTCTGATGTCTCACAGCAGACTGGTCCAGGTCCAACAGCAGGATGGGACCAAACGGTCTCTGATGTCTCACAGCAGACTGGTCCAGGTCCAACAGCAGGATGGGACCAAACGGTCTCTGATGTCTCACAGCAGACTGGTCCAGGTCCAACAGCAGGATGGGACCGAACCCCTGAGTCATACTGACGTTTAACGTTCACCTGAAGAATGTTCAGGGGGGGGGGGGGGTAGTCTAGTGGTTAGGGGGGGGTAGTCTAGTGGTTAGGGGGGGTAGTCTAGTGGTTAGAGGGGGGTAGTCTAGTGGTTAGAGGGGGGGGGGGTAGTCTAGTGGTTAGAGGGGGGTAGTCTAGTGGTTAGAGGGGAGGGGTAGTCTAGTGGTTAGAGGGGGAGGCAGGTAGTCTAGTGGTTAGAGGGGGAGGCAGGTAGTCTAGTGGTTAGAGGGGAGGGGGGTAGTCTAGTGGTTAGAGGGGGGTAGTCTAGTGGTTAGAGGGGGGGGTAGTCTAGTGGTTAGAGGGGGAGGCAGGTAGTCTAGTGGTTAGGGGGGGTAGTCTAGTGGTTAGAGGGGGGGTAGTCTAGTGGTTAGAGGGGGGGGTAGTCTAGTGGTTAGAGGGGGGGGTAGTCTAGTGGTTAGAGGGGGGGGGTAGTCTAGTGGTTAGAGGGGGTAGTCTAGTGGTTAGAGGGGAGGCAGGTAGCCTAGTGGTTAGAGGGGGGTAGTCTAGTGGTTAGAGGGGAGGCAGGTAGTCTAGTGGTTAGAGGGGGGTAGTCTAGTGGTTAGAGGGGAGGCAGGTAGTCTAGTGGTTAGAGGGGGGTAGTCTAGTGGTTAGAGGGGGGGTAGTCTAGTGGTTAGAGGGGGGGCAGGTAGTCTAGTGGTTAGAGGTGGGGGTAGTCTAGTGGTTAGAGGGGGGGGGGTAGTCTAGTGGTTAGAGGGGAGGCAGGTAGTCTAGTGGTTAGAGGGGGGGGGGTAGTCTAGTGGTTAGAGGGGGAGGCAGGTAGTCTAGTGGTTAGAGGGGGAGGCAGGTAGTCTAGTGGTTAGAGGGGGTAGTCTAGTGGTTAGGGGGGGGTAGTCTAGTGGTTAGGGGGGGGTAGTCTAGTGGTTAGAGGGGGTAGTCTAGTGGTTAGAGGGGAGAGGCAGGTAGTCTAGTGGTTAGAGGGGGAGGGGTAGTCTAGTGGTTAGAGGGGGGGTAGTCTAGTGGTTAGAGGGGGGGGGGTAGTCTAGTGGTTAGAGGGGGGTAGTCTAGTGGTTAGAGGGGGAGGCAGGTAGTCTAGTGGTTAGAGGGGGGTAGTCTAGTGGTTAGAGGGGGGGTAGTCTAGTGGTTAGAGGGGGGGGTAGTCTAGTGGTTAGAGGGGGGGGTAGTCTAGTGGTTAGAGGGGGGGGTAGTCTAGTGGTTAGAGGGGGAGGCAGGTAGTCTAGTGGTTAGAGGGGGGGGTAGTCTAGTGGTTAGGGGGGGGGGTAGTCTAGTGGTTAAAGGGGGGCAGGTAGCATAGTGGTTAGAGGGGAGAGGCAGGTAGTCTAGTGGTTAGAGGGGGAGGCAGGTAGTCTAGTGGTTAGAGGGTGGGGGGTAGTCTAGTGGTTAGAGGGGGAGGCAGGTAGTCTAGTGGTTAAAGGGGGGGGGCAGGTAGTCTAGTGGTTAGAGGGGGAGGCAGGTAGTCTAGTGGATAGAGGGGGAGGCAGGTAGTCTAGTGGATAGAGGGGGAGGCAGGTAGTCTAGTGGTTAGAGGGGGAGGCAGGTAGTCTAGTGGTTAGAGGGGGGAGGCAGGTAGTCTAGTGGTTAAAGGGGGGCAGGTAGTCTAGTGGTTAAAGGGGGGGCAGGTAGTCTAGTGGTTAGAGGGGGGGTAAGGTAGCCTAGTGGTTAGAGGGGGGTAGCCTAGTGGTTAGAGGGGGAGGCAGGTAGTCTAGTGGTTAGAGGGGGGGCAGGTAGCCTATTGGTTAGAGGGGGAGGCAGGTAGTCTAGTGGTTAGAGGGGGGTAGTCTAGTGGTTAGAGGGGGGCGGGTAGTCTAGTGGTTAGAGGGGGAGGGGGTAGTCTAGTGGTTAGAGGGGGGGGTAGTCTAGTGGTTAGAGGGGGGTAGTCTAGTGGTTAGAGGGGAGGGGGTAGTCTAGTGGTTAGAGGGGGGGCAGGTAGTCTAGTGGTTAGAGGGGAGGCAGGTAGTCTAGTGGTTAAAGGGGGGGGCAGGTAGTCTAGTGGATAGAGGGGGAGGCAGGTAGTCTAGTGGTTAGAGGGGAGGCAGGTAGTCTAGTGGTTAAAGGGGGGCAGGTAGTCTAGTGGTTAGAGGGGGAGGTAAGGTAGCCTAGTGGTTAGAGGGGGGTAGCCTAGTGGTTAGAGGGGAGGCAGGTAGTCTAGTGGTTAAAGGGGGGCAGGTAGTCTAGTGGTTAGAGGGGGTAAGGTAGTCTAGTGGTTAGAGGGGGCAGGTAGTCTAGTGGTTAGAGGGGGAGGCAGGTAGCCTAGTGGTTAGAGGGGGTAGGTAGGTAGTCTAGTGGTTAGAGGGGGTAGGTAGCCTAGTGGTTAGAGGGGGTAGGTAGTCTATTGGTTAGAGGGGGAGGCAGGTAGTCTAGTGGTTAGAGGGGGCAGGTAGCCTAGTGGTTAGAGGGGGAGGCAGGTAGTCTAGTGGTTAGAGGGGGTAGGTAGTCTAGTGGTTAGAGGGGGTAGGTAGTCTAGTGGTTAGAGGGGGTAGGTAGCCTAGTGGTTAGAGGGGGCAGGTAGCCTAGTGGTTAGAGGGGGCAGGTAGCCTAGTGGTTAGAGGGGAGGCAGGTAGTCTAGTGGTTAGAGGGGAGGCAGGTAGCCTAGTGGTTAGAGGGGAGGCAGGTAGTCTAGTGGTTAGAGGGGGAGGCAGGTAGCCTAGTGGTTAGATGGGGGCAGGTAGCCTAGTGGTTAGAGGGGGAGGCAGGTAGCCTAGTGGTTAGAGGGGAGGCAGGTAGCCTAGTGGTTAGAGGGGGAGGCAGGTAGCCTAGTGGTTAGAGGGGAGGCAGGTAGTCTAGTGGTTAGAGGGGGAGGGGGAGGCAGGTAGTCTAGTGGTTAGAGGGGGTGGCAGGTAGCCTAGTGGTTAGAGGGGGAGGCAGGTAGTCTAGTGGTTAGAGGGGGAGGCAGGTAGCCTAGTGGTTAGAGGGGGTAGGTAGCCTAATGGTTAGAGGGGGAGGCAGGTAGCCTAGTGGTTAGAGGGGGAGGGGAGGCAGGTAGTCTAGTGGTTAGAGGGGGTAGGTAGCCTAGTGGTTAGAGGGGGGGAGGCAGGTAGTCTAGTGGTTAGAGGGGGAGGGGAGGCAGGTAGTCTAGTGGTTAGAGGGGGTAGGTAGTCTAGTGGTTAGAGGGGGGTAGGTAGTCTAGTGGTTAGAGGGGGTAGGTAGCCTAGTGGTCAGAGGGGGAGGTAGGTAGTCTAGTGGTTAGAGGGGGTAGGTAGCCTAGTGGTTAGAGGGGGTAGGTAGCCTAGTGGTCAGAGGGGAGGTAGGTAGTCTAGTGGTTAGAGGGGGTAGGTAGCCTAGTGGTTAGAGGGGGAGGTAGGTAGCCTAGTGGTTAGAGGGGGTAGGTAGCCTAGTGGTTAGAGGGGGTAGGTAGTGTAGTGGTTAGAGGGGGTAGGTAGTCTAGTGGTTAGAGGGGGTAGGTAGTCTAGTGGTTAGAGGGGGGTAGGTAGCCTAGTGGTTAGAGGGGGTAGGTAGCCTAGTGGTTAGAGGGGGTAGATAGCCTAGTGGTCAGAGGGGAGGCAGGTAGTCTAGTGGTTAGAGGGGGTAGGTAGCCTAGTGGTCAGAGGGGGTAGGTAGCCTAGTGGTTAGAGGGGGTAGGTAGCCTAGTGGTTAGAGGGGGTAGGTAGCCTAGTGGTTAGAGGGGAGGCAGGTAGTCTAGTGGTTAGAGGGGGAGGCAGGTAGTCTAGTGGTTAGAGGGGAGGCAGGTAGTCTAGTGGTTAGAGGGGGGAGGCAGGTTGTCTAGTGGTTAGAGGGGGGAGGCAGGTAGCCTAGTGGTTAGAGGGGGAGGCAGGTAGCCTAGTGGTTAGAGGGGAGGCATGTAGACTAGTGTTTAGAGGGGGAGGCAGGTAGTCTAGTGGTTAGAGGGGGGAGGCAGGTAGCCTAGTGGTTAGAGGGGGAGGCAGGTAGCCTAGTGGTTAGAGGGGGAGGCAGGTAGCCTAGTGGTTAGAGGGGGAGGTAGGTAGCCTAGTGGTGAGAGGGGGTAGGGGGTAGGTAGCCTAGTGGTTAGAGGGGGGAGGCAGGTAGCCTAGTGGTTAGAGGGGCGAGGCAGGTAGCCTAGTGGTTAGAGGGAGGGGGTAGGTAGCATAGTGGTTAGAGGGGAGGCAGGTAGCCTAGTGGTTAGAGAGGGGCGAGGCAGGTAGCCTAGTGGTTAGAGGGGGAGGGGGTAGGTAGCCTAGTGGTTAGAGGGGTGAGGCAGGTAGCCTAGTGGTTAGAGGGGCGAGGCAGGTAGCCTAGTGGTTAGAGCGGGAGGCAGGTAGACTAGTGGCAGGTAGCCTAGTGGTTAGAGGGGAGGCAGGTAGTCTAGTGGTTAGAGGGGGAGGCAGGTAGCCTAGTGGTTAGGGGGAGGAAGGTAGTCTAGTGGTTAGAGGGGGTAAGGTAGCCTAGTGGTTAGAGGGGGAGGCAGGTAGCCTAGTGGATAGAGGGGCGGGCAGGTAGCCTAGTGGTTAGAGGGGGAGGCAGGTAGCCTAGTGGTTAGGGGGGAGGCAGGTAGTCTAGTGGTTAGAGGGGAGGCAGATAGTCTAGTGGTTAGAGGGGGAGGCAGGTAGTCTAGTGGTTAGAGGGGGAGGCAGGTAGCCTACTGGTTAAAGGGGGAGGCAGGTAGCATAGTGGTTAGATTGGGGTGGCAGGTAGCCTAGTGGTTAGAGGGGAGGCAGGTAGTCTAGTGGTTAGAGGGGGAGGCAGGTAGCCTAGTGGTTAGAGGGGAGGCAGGTAGCCTAGTGGTTAGAGGGGAGGCAGGTAGCCTAGTGTATAGAGGGGCGAGGCAGGTAGCCTAGTGGTTAGAGGGGGGAGGCAGGTAGCCTAGTGGTTAGGGGGTAGGCAGGTAGTCTAGTGGTTAGAGGGGGAGGCAGATAGTCTAGTGGTTAGAGGGGGGAGGCAGGTAGCCTAGTGGTTAGGGGGTAGGCAGGTAGTCTAGTGGTTAGAGGGGGAGGCAGATAGTCTAGTGGTTAGAGGGGGAGGCAGGTAGCCTAGTGGTTAGAGGGGGAGGCAGGTAGCCTAGTGGTTAGAGGGGGAGGGCAGGTAACCTAGTGGTTAGAGGGGGTGGCAGGTAGCCTAGTGGTTAGAGGGGGTAAGGTAGCCTAGTGGTTAAAGGGGGAGGCAGGTTACCTAGTGGTTAGAGGGGAGGCAGGTAGCCTAGTGGTTAGAGGGGATGCAGGTAGCCTAGTGGTTAGAGGGGAGGCAGGTAGCCTAGTGGTTAGAGGGGGTAAGGTAGCCTAGTGGTTAGAGGGGAGGCAGCTAGCCTAGTGGTTAGAGGGGGTAGGTAGCCTAGTGGTTAGAGGGGAGGCAGGTAGCCTAGTGGTTAGAGGGGGTAGGGTAGCCTAGTGGTTAGAAGGGAAGGCAGGTAGCCTAGTGGATAGAGGGGAGGCAGGTAGCCTAGTGGTTAGAAGGGGAAGGCAGGTAGCCTAGTGGTTAGAGGGGAGGCAGGTAGCCTAGTGGATAGAGGGCGTGGCAGGTAGCCTAGTGGTTAGAGGGGAGGCAGGTAGCCTAGTGGTTGGGGGAGGCAGGTAGTCTAGTGGTTAGAGGGGGTAAGGTAGCCTAGTGGTTAGAGGGGGAGGCAGGTAGCCTAGTGGTTAGAGGGGAGGCAGGTAGCCTAGTGTTTAGGGGAGGCAGGTAGTCTAGTGGTTAGAGGGGGAGGCAGATAGTCTAGTGGTTAGAGGGGGAGGCAGATAGTCTAGTGGTTAGAGGGGGAGTCAGGTAGTCTAGTGGTTAGAGGGGAGGCAGGTAGCCTACTGGTTAAAGGGGGAGGCAGGTAGCATAGTGGTTAGAGGGGGTGGCAGGTAGCCTAGTGGTTAGAGGGGAGGCAGGTAGTCTAGTGGTTAGAGGGGAGGCAGGTAGCCTAGTGTTTAGAGGGGGAGGCAGGTATCCTAGTGGTTAGAGGGGGGAGGCAGGTAGCCTAGTGGATAGAGGGGCGAGGCAGGTAGCCTAGTGGTTAGAGAGGGGAGGCAGGTAGCCTAGTGGTTAGGGGGTAGGCAGGTAGTCTAGTGGTTAGAGGGGGAGGCAGATAGTCTAGTGGTTAGAGGGGGGAGGCAGGTAGCCTAGTGGTTAGAGGGGAGGCAGGTAGCCTAGTGGTTAGAGGGGGAGGGCAGGTAACCTAGTGGTTAGAGGGGGAGGGCAGGTAACCTAGTGGTTAGAGGGGGTGGCAGGTAGCCTAGTGGTTAGAGGGGGGGTAAGGTAGCCTAGTGGTTAGAGGGGGTAGGTAGTCTAGTGGTTAGAGGGGGGAGGCAGGTAGCCTAGTGGTTAGAGGGGGGAGGCAGGTAGCCTAGTGGTTAGAGGGGGTAAGTTAGCCTAGTGGTTAGAGGGGAGGCAGGTAGCCTAGTGGTTAGAGGGGAGAAAGGTAGCCTAGTGGTTAGAGGGGAGGCAGGTAGCCTAGTGGTTAGAGGGGAGGCAGGTAGCCTAGTGGTTAGAGGGGGTAGGTAGCCTAGTGGTTAGAGGGGGTAGGTAGTCTAGTGGTTAGAGGGGGTAGGTGGTCTAGTGGTTAGAGGGGGAGGCAGGTAGCCTAGTGGTTAGAGGGAGAGGCAGGTAGCCTAGTGGTTAGAGGGGGGAGGCAGGTAGTCTAGTGGTTAGAGGGGGGTAAGGTAGCCTAGTGGTTAGAGGGGGGGGGAGGCAGGTAGTCTAGTGGTTAGAGGGGGGTAGGTAGTCTAGTGGTTAGAGGGGGTAGGTAGTCTAGTGGTTAGAGGGGGTAGGTAGCCTAGTGGTTAGAGGGGAGGCAGGTAGTCTAGTGGTTAGAGGGGAGGCAGGTAGTCTAGTGGTTAGAGGGGGAGGCAGGTAGCCTAGTGGTTAGAGGGGGAGGCAGGTAGCCTAGTGGTTAGAGGGGGGAGGCAGGTAGTCTAGTGGTTAGAGGGGGTAAGGTAGCCTAGTGGTTAGAGGGGGAGGGGGAGGCAGGTAGTCTAGTGGTTCGAGGGGAGGAAGGCAGGTAGTCTAGTGGTTAGAGGGGGTAAGGTAGCCTAGTGGTTAGAGGGGGGTAGGTAGTCTAGTGATTAGATGGGGGGTAAGAGAGCCTAGTGGTTAGAGGGGGAGGCAGGTAGCCTAGTGGTTAGAGGGGGTAGGTAGCCTAGTGGTTAGAGGGGGAGGCAGGTAGCCTAGTGGTTAGAGGGGAGGCAGGTAGTCTAGTGGTTAGAGGGGGAGGGGAGGCAGGTAGTCTAGTGGTTAGGGGGGGTAGGTAGTCTAGTGGTTAGAGGGGGTAGGTAGCCTAGTGGTCAGAGGGGAGGAAGGTAGTCTAGTGGTTAGAGGGGGTAGGTAGCCTAGTGGTTAGAGGGGGTAGGTAGCCTAGTGGTCAGAGGGGGAGGTAGGTAGTCTAGTGGTTAGAGGGGGTAGGTAGCCTAGTGGTTAGAGGGGGAGGTAGGTAGCCTAGTGGTTAGAGGGGGAGGGCAGGTAACCTAGTGGTTAGAGGGGGTGGCAGGTAGCCTAGTGGTTAGAGGGGGTAAGGTAGCCTAGTGGTTAGAGGGGGTAGGTAGTCTAGTGGTTAGAGGGGAGGCAGGTAGCCTAGTGGTTAGAGGGGAGGCAGGTAGCCTAGTGGTTAGAGGGGGTAAGTTAGCCTAGTGGTTAGAGGGGGAGGCAGGTAGCCTAGTGGTTAGAGGGGGAGAAAGGTAGCCTAGTGGTTAGAGGGGAGGCAGGTAGCCTAGTGGTTAGAGGGGAGGCAGGTAGCCTAGTGGTTAGAGGGGGTAGGTAGCCTAGTGGTTAGAGGGGGTAGGTAGTCTAGTGGTTAGAGGGGGTAGGTGGTCTAGTGGTTAGAGGGGAGGCAGGTAGCCTAGTGGTTAGAGGGGAGAGGCAGGTAGCCTAGTGGTTAGAGGGGGAGGCAGGTAGTCTAGTGGTTAGAGGGGGTAAGGTAGCCTAGTGGTTAGAGGGGGAGGGGAGGCAGGTAGTCTAGTGGTTAGAGGGGGTAGGTAGTCTAGTGGTTAGAGGGGGTAGGTAGTCTAGTGGTTAGAGGGGGTAGGTAGCCTAGTGGTTAGAGGGGAGGCAGGTAGTCTAGTGGTTAGAGGGGGAGGCAGGTAGTCTAGTGGTTAGAGGGGGGAGGCAGGTAGCCTAGTGGTTAGAGGGGGAGGCAGGTAGCCTAGTGGTTAGAGGGGGAGGCAGGTAGTCTAGTGGTTAGAGGGAGGTAAGGTAGCCTAGTGGTTAGAGGGGGGAGGGGAGGCAGGTAGTCTAGTGGTTCGAGGGGGAGGGAAGGCAGGTAGTCTAGTGGTTAGGGGGTAAGGTAGCCTAGTGGTTAGAGGGGGGGTAGGTAGTCTAGTGATTAGATGGGGTAAGAGAGCCTAGTGGTTAGAGGGGGAGGCAGGTAGCCTAGTGGTTAGAGGGGGTAGGTAGCCTAGTGGTTAGAGGGGGAGGCAGGTAGCCTAGTGGTTAGAGGGGAGGCAGGTAGTCTAGTGGTTAGAGGGGGAGGGGAGGCAGGTAGTCTAGTGGTTAGAGGGGGTAGGTAGTCTAGTGGTTAGAGGAGGGTAGGTAGTCTAGTGGTTAGAGGGGGTAGGTAGCCTAGTGGTCAGAGGGGAGGAAGGTAGTCTAGTGGTTAGAGGGGGTAGGTAGCCTAGTGGTTAGAGGGGGAGGGGAGGCAGGTAGTCTAGTGGTTAGAGGGGGTAGGTAGTCTAGTGGTTAGAGGAGGGTAGGTAGTCTAGTGGTTAGAGGGGGTAGGTAGCCTAGTGGTCAGAGGGGAGGAAGGTAGTCTAGTGGTTAGAGGGGTAGGTAGCCTAGTGGTTAGAGGGGGTAGGTAGCCTAGTGGTCAGAGGGGAGGTAGGTAGTCTAGTGGTTAGAGGGGGTAGGTAGCCTAGTGGTTAGAGGGGAGGTAGGTAGCCTAGTGGTTAGAGGGGGGTAGGTAGCCTAGTGGTTAGAGGGGGTAGGTAGCCTAGTTGTTAGAGGGGGTAGGTAGCCTAGTGGTTAGAGGGGGGTAGGTAGCCTAGTGGTCAGAGGGGAGGCAGGTAGTCTAGTGGTTAGAAGGGGGAGGCAGGTAGCCTAGTGGTTAGAGGGGGGTAGGTAGTCTAGTGTTTAGAGGGGGTAGGTAGCCTAGTGGTTAGAGGGGGAGGCAGGTAGTCTAGTGGTTAGAGGGGGGAGGCAGGTAGTCTAGTGGTTAGAGGGGGAGGAGGTAGCCTAGTGGTTAGAGGGGGTAGGTAGCCTAGTGGTCAGAGGGGGAGGCAGGTAGTCTAGTGGTTAGAGGGGGAGGCAGGTAGCCTAGTGGTTAGAGGGGGGTAGGTAGTCTAGTGGTTAGAGGGGGTAGGTAGTCTAGTGGTTAGAGGGGGTAGGTAGTCTAGTGGTTAGAGGGGGTAGGTAGCCTAGTGGTTAGAGGGGGTAGGTAGCCTAGTGGTTAGAGGGGGTAGGTAGCCTAGTGGTTAGAGAGGGGTAGATAGCCTAGTGGTCAGAGGGGAGGCAGGTAGTCTAGTGGTTAGAGGGGGTGAGGCAGGTAGCCTAGTGGTTAGAGGGCGAGGCAGGTAGCCTAGTGGTTAGAGGGGGTAGGTAGCCTAGTGGTTAGAGGGGGAGGCAGGTAGCCTAGTGGTTAGAGGGGGTAGGTAGCCTAGTGGTTAGAGGGGAAGGCAGGTAGCCTAGTGGATAGAGGGGGAGGCAGGTAGCCTAGTGGTTAGAAGGGGAAGGCAGGTAGCCTAGTGGTTAGAGGGGGAGGCAGGTAGCCTAGTGGATAGAGGGCGAGGCAGGTAGCCTAGTGGTTAGAGGGGAGGCAGGTAGCCTAGTGGTTAGGGGGAGGCAGGTAGTCTAGTGGTTAGAGGGGGTAAGGTAGCCTAGTGGTTAGAGGGGGAGGCAGGTAGCCTAGTGGATAGAGGGGCGAGGCAGGTAGCCTAGTGGTTAGAGGGTAGGCAGGTAGCCTAGTGGTTAGGGGGAGGCAGGTAGTCTAGTGGTTAGAGGGGGAGGCAGATAGTCTAGTGGTTAGAGGGGGAGGCAGGAAGTCTAGTGGTTAGAGGGGGAGGCAGGTAGCCTACTGGTTAAAGGGGAGGCAGGTAGCATAGTGGTTAGAGGGGGTGGCAGGTAGCCTAGTGGTTAGAGGGGAGGCAGGTAGTCTAGTGGTTAGAGGGGAGGCAGGTAGCCTAGTGGTTAGAGGGGAGGCAGGTAGCCTAGTGGTTAGAGGGGAGGCAGGTAGCCTAGTGGATAGAGGGGCGAGGCAGGTAGCCTAGTGGTTAGAGAGGGAGGCAGGTAGCCTAGTGGTTAGGGGTAGGCAGGTAGTCTAGTGGTTAGAGGGGAGGCAGATAGTCTAGTGGTTAGAGGGGGGAGGCAGGTAGCCTAGTGGTTAGAGGGGGAGGCAGGTAGCCTAGTGGTTAGAGGGGAGGGCAGGTAACCTAGTGGTTAGAGGGGGTGGCAGGTAGCCTAGTGGTTAGAGGGGGTAAGATAGCCTAGTGGTTAAAGGGGAGGCAGGTTACCTAGTGGTTAGAGGGGAGGCAGGTAGCCTAGTGGTTAGAGGGGGATGCAGGTAGCCTAGTGGTTAGGGGAGGCAGGTAGTCTAGTGGTTAGAGGGGGTAAGGTAGCCTAGTGGTTAGAGGGGGAGGCAGGTAGCCTAGTGGATAGAGGGCGAGGCAGGTAGCCTAGTGGTTAGAGGGGTAGGCAGGTAGCCTAGTGGTTAGGGGAGGCAGGTAGTCTAGTGGTTAGAGGGGAGGCAGATAGTCTAGTGGTTAGAGGGGAGGCAGGTAGTCTAGTGGTTAGAGGGGAGGCAGGTAGCCTACTGGTTAAAGGGGAGGCAGGTAGCATAGTGGTTAGAGGGGGTGGCAGGTAGCCTAGTGGTTAGAGGGGAGGCAGGTAGTCTAGTGGTTAGAGGGGAGGCAGGTAGCCTAGTGGTTAGAGCCTAGTGGTTAGAGGCAGGTAGCCTAGTGGATAGAGGGGCGAGGCAGGTAGCCTAGTGGTTAGAGAGGGAGGCAGGTAGCCTAGTGGTTGGGGGTAGGCAGGTAGTCTAGTGGTTAGAGGGGGAGGCAGATAGTCTAGTGGTTAGAGGGGAGGCAGGTAGCCTAGTGGTTAGAGGGGGAGGCAGGTAGCCTAGTGGTTAGAGGGGAGGGCAGGTAACCTAGTGGTTAGAGGGGGTGGCAGGTAGCCTAGTGGTTAGAGGGGGTAAGATAGCCTAGTGGTTAAAGGGGAGGCAGGTTACCTAGTGGTTAGAGGGGAGGCAGGTAGCCTAGTGGTTAGAGGGGGATGCAGGTAGCCTAGTGGTTAGAGGGGAGGCAGGTAGCCTAGTGGTTAGAGGGGGTAAGGTAGCCTAGTGGTTAGAGGGGGTAGGTAGTCTAGTGGTTAGAGGGGGGAGGCAGGTAGCCTAGTGGTTAGAGGGGAGGCAGGTAGCCTAGTGGTTAGAGGGGGTAAGGTAGCCTAGTGGTTAGAGGGGAGGCAGGTAGCCTAGTGGTTAGAGGGGGTAGGGTAGCCTAGTGGTTAGAAGGGGAAGGCAGGTAGCCTAGTGGATAGAGGGGGAGGCAGGTAGCCTAGTGGTTAGAAGGGGAAGGCAGGTAGCCTAGTGGTTAGAGAGGGGAGGCAGGTAGGCTAGTGGATAGAGGGCGAGGCAGGTAGCCTAGTGGTTAGAGGGGGAGGCAGGTAGCCTAGTGGTTAGGGGGAGGCAGGTAGTCTAGTGGTTAGAGGGGGTAAGGTAGCCTAGTGGTTAGAGGGGGAGGCAGGTAGCCTAGTGGATAGAGGGGCGAGGCAGGTAGCCTAGTGGTTAGAGGGGGAGGCAGGTAGCCTAGTGGTTAGGGGAGGCAGGTAGTCTAGTGGTTAGAGGGGAGGCAGATAGTCTAGTGGTTAGAGGGGAGGCAGGTAGTCTAGTGGTTAGAGGGGAGGCAGGTAGCCTACTGGTTAAGGGGAGGCAGGTAGCATAGTGGTTAGAGGGGGTGGCAGGTAGCCTAGTGGTTAGAGGGGAGGCAGGTAGTCTAGTGGTTAGAGGGGAGGCAGGTAGCCTAGTGGTTAGGGGGAAGCAGGTAGCCTAGTGGTTAGAGGGGGAGGCAGGTAGCCTAGTGGATAGAGGGGCGAGGCAGGTAGCCTAGTGGTTAGAGGGGGAGGCAGGTAGCCTAGTGGTTAGGGGGAGGCAGATAGTCTAGTGGTTAGAGGGGGAGGCAGGTAGCCTAGTGGTTAGAGGGGAGGCAGGTAGCCTAGTGGTTAGAGGGGGGAGGGCAGGTAACCTAGTGGTTAGAGGGGGAGGCAGGTAGCCTAGTGGTTAGAGGGGGAGGCAGGTAGCCTAGTGGTTAGAGGGGAGGCAGGTAGTCTAGTGGTTAGAGGGGAGGCAGATAGTCTAGTGGTTAGAGGGGAGGCAGGTAGCCTAGTGGTTAGAGGGGGGAGGCAGGTAGCCTAGTGGTTAGAGGGGGAGGGCAGGTAACCTAGTGGTTAGAGGGGTGGCAGGTAGCCTAGTGGTTAGAGGGGGTAGGTAGCCTAGTGGTTAAAGGGGAGGCAGGTTACCTAGTGGTTAGAGGGGAGGCAGGTAGCCTAGTGGTTAGAGAGGGGATGCAGGTAGCCTAGTGGTTAGAGGGGGAGGCAGGTAGCCTAGTGGTTAGAGGGGGTAGGTAGTCTAGTGGTTAGAGGGGGAGGCAGGTAGCCTAGTGGTTAGAGGGGAGGCAGGTAGCCTAGTGGTTAGAGGGAGGTAAGGTAGCCTAGTGGTTAGAGGGGGTAGGTAGCCTAGTGGTTAGAGGGGGTAGGTAGCCTAGTGGTTAGAGGGGAGGCAGGTAGCCTAGTGGTTAGAGGGGAGGCAGGTAGCCTAGTGGTTAGAGGGGAGGCAGGTAGCCTAGTGGTTAGAGGGGGAGGCAGGTAGCCTAGTGGTTAGAGGGGGTAGGTAGCCTAGTGGTTAGAGGGGGGTAGGTAGTCTAGTGGTTAGAGGAGGTAGGTAGTCTAGTGGTTAGAGGGGGAGGCAGGTAGCCTAGTGGTTAGAGGGAGAGGCAGGTAGCCTAGTGGTTAGAGGGGAGGCAGGTAGCCTAGTGGTTAGAGGGGGGCAGGTAGTCTAGTGGTTAGAGGTTAGAGGGGGAGGCAGGTAGTCTAGTGGTTAGAGGGGGTAGGTAGTCTAGTGGTTAGAGGGGGGGCAGGTAGTCTAGTGGTTAGAGGGGGGCAGGTAGCCTAGTGGTTAGAGGGGGAGGCAGGTAGCCTAGTGGTTAGAGGGGAGGAGGCAGGTAGTCTAGTGGTTCGCCTAGTGGGAGGGGGAGGCAGGTAGCCTAGTGGTTAGAGGGGAGGCAGGTAGTCTAGTGGTTAGAGGGGGTAAGGTAGCCTAGTGGTTAGAGGGGGGAGGGGAGGCAGGTAGCCTAGTGGTTAGAGGGGAGGGGGAGGCAGGTAGTCTAGTGGTTAGAGGGGGTAGGTAGCCTAGTGGTTAGAGGGGGCAGGTAGTCTAGTGATTAGATGGGGGGAAGGTAGTCTAGTGGTTAGAGGGGAGGCAGGTAGCCTAGTGGTTAGAGGGGGTAGGTAGCCTAGTGGTTAGAGGGGAGGGAGGCAGGTAGCCTAGTGGTTAGAGGGGGGGGGCAGGGAGTGGGAGGTAGGTAGCCTAGTGGTTAGAGGGGGTAGGTAGCCTAGTGGTTAGAGGGGGAGGCAGGTAGTCTAGTGGTTAGAGGGGTAGTCTAGGTAGCCTAGGTAGTCTAGTGGTCAGAGGGGGGTAGGTAGTCTAGTGGTTAGAGGGGGCAGGTAGCCTAGTGGTTAGAGGGGGTAGGTAGTCTAGTGGTTAGAGGGGGGCAGGTAGTCTAGTGGTTAGAGGGGGTAGGTAGCCTAGTGGTTAGAGGGGAGGCAGGTAGTCTAGTGGTTAGAGGGGGAGGCAGGTAGTCTAGTGGTTAGAGGGGGAGGCAGGTAGCCTAGTGGTTAGAGGGGAGGCAGGTAGTCTAGTGGTTAGAGGGGGAGGCAGGTAGTCTAGTGGTTAGAGGGGGAGGCAGGTAGTCTAGTGGTTAGAGGGGGGCAGGTAGTCTAGTGGTTAGAGGGGGAGGCAGGTAGTCTAGTGGTTAGAGGGGGAGGCAGGTAGTCTAGTGGTTAGAGGAGGGGGGGCAGGTAGCCTAGTGGTTAGAGGGGAGGCAGGTAGTCTAGTGGTTAGAGGGGGGGAGGCAGGTAGTCTAGTGGTTAGAGGGGGGTAGGTAGCCTAGTGGTTAGAGGGGAGGCAGGTAGTCTAGTGGTTAGAGGGGAGGGAGGCAGGTAGTCTAGTGGTTAGAGGGGGTAGGTAGCCTAGTGGTTTAGGTAGTCTAGTGGGAGGCAGGTACCCTAGTGGTCAGAGGGGAGGTAGGTAGTCTAGTGGTTAGAGGGGCAGGTAGCCTAGTGGTTAGAGGGGGGTAGGTAGCCTAGTGGTTAGAGGGGAGGTAGGTAGTCTAGTGGTTAGAGGGGGGTAGGTAGCCCTAGTGGTTAGAGGGGGGGTAGGTAGCCTAGTGGTTAGAGGGGGTAGGTAGCCTAGTGGTTAGAGGGGGGTAGGTAGCCTAGTGGTTAGAGGGGGTAGGTAGCCTAGTGGTTAGAGGGGGGTAGGTAGCCTAGTGGTTAGAGGGGAGGTAGGTAGCCTAGTGGTTAGAGGGGGTAGGTAGCCTAGTGGTTAGAGGGGGTAGGTAGTCTAGTGGTTAGAGGGGGTAGGTAGCCTAGTGGTTAGAGGGGGTAGGTAGCCTAGTGGTTAGAGGGGGGTAGGTAGTCTAGTGGTTAGAGGGGGTAGGTAGCCTAGTGGTCAGAGGGGGGTAGGTAGTCCAGTGGTTAGAGGGGGTAGGTAGCCTAGTGGTTAGAGGGGGTAGGTAGCCTAGTGGTTAGAGGGGGTAGGTAGCCTAGTGGTTAGAGGGGTAGGTAGCCTAGTGGTTAGAGGGGGCAGGTAGTCTAGTGGTTAGAGGGGGTAGGTAGCCTAGTGGTTAGAGGGGGGCAGGTAGTCTAGTGGTTAGAGGGGGTAGGTAGTCTAGTGGTTAGAGGGGGGTAGGTAGTCTAGTGGTTAGAGGGGAGGCAGGTTGTCTAGTGGTTAGAGGGGGCAGGTAGCCTAGTGGTTAGAGGGGGGCAGGTAGCCTAGTGGTTAGAGGGGGCATGTAGCCTAGTGGTTGGGAGGCAGGTAGTCTAGTGGTTAGAGGGGGGCAGGTAGCCTAGTGGTTAGAGGGAGGCAGGTAGCCTAGTGGTTAGAGGGGAGGCAGGTAGCCTAGTGGTTAGAGGGAGGCAGGTAGCCTAGTGGTTAGAGGGGGGGGTAGGTAGCCTAGTGGTTAGAGGGGGGAGGCAGGTAGCCTAGTGGTTAGAGGGGGAGGCAGGTAGCCTAGTGGTTAGAGGAGGAGGCAGGTAGCATAGTGGTTAGAGGGGAGGCAGGTAGCCTAGTGGTTAGAGGGGAGGCAGGTAGCCTAGTGGTTAGAGGGGAGGGGCAGGTAGCCTAGTGGTTAGAGGGGGAGGCAGGTAGCCTAGTGGTTAGAGGGGAGGCAGGTAGCCTAGTGGTTAGAGGGGGGAGGCAGGTAGCCTAGTGGTTAGAGGGGGGGCAGGTAGCCTAGTGGTTAGAGGGGGTAGTAGCCTAGTGGTTAGAGGGGGAGGCAGGTAGCCTAGTGGTTAGGGGGAGGCAGGTAGCCTAGTGGTTAGAAGGAAGGCAGGTAGCCTAGTGGTTAGAGGGGGAGGCAGGTAGCCTAGTGGTTAGAGGGGGAGGCAGGTAGCCTAGTGGTTAGAGGGAGGCAGGTAGCCTAGCATAGTGGTTAGAGGGAGGCAGGTAGCCTAGTGGTTAGAGGGGGAGGCAGGTAGCCTAGTGGTTAGAGGGGCGGGCAGGTAGCCTAGTGGTTAGAGGGGAGGCAGGTAGCCTAGTGGTTAGGGGGAGGCAGGTAGCCTAGTGGTTAGAGGGGAGGCAGATAGCCTAGTGGTTAGAGGGGGAGGCAGGTAGCCTAGTGGTTAGAGGGGAGGCAGGTAGCCTAGTGGTTAGAGGGGGAGGGCAGGTAGCCTAGTGGTTAGAGGGGGAGGCAGGTAGCCTAGTGGTTAGAGGGGGTAAGTTAGCCTAGTGGTTAAGGGGGAGGCAGGTTACCTAGTGGTTAGAGGGGAGGCAGGTTACCCTAGTGGTTAGAGGGGGAGGCAGGTAGCCTAGTGGTTAGAGGGGGAGGCAGGTAGCCTAGTGGTTAGAGGGGGAGGCAGGTAGCCAGTGGTTAGAGGGGGTAAGGTAGCCTAGTGGTTGGCAGGTAGTCTAGTGGTTAGAGGGGAGGCAGGTAGCCTAGTGGTTAGAGGGGAGGCAGGTAGCCTAGTGGTTAGAGGAGGCAGGTAGCCTAGTGGTTAGAGGGGAGGTAGCCAGGTAGGTAGCCTAGTGGTTAGAGGGGGAGGCAGGTAGCCTAGTGGTTAGAGGGGGAGGCAGGTAGCCTAGTGGTTAGAGGGGGAGGCAGGTAGCCTAGTGGTTAGAGGGGGCAGGTAGCCTAGTGGTTAGAGGGGGCAAGGTAGTCTAGTGGTTAGAGGGGGAGGCAGGTAGCCTAGTGGTTAGAGGGGAGGCAGGTAGCCTAGTGGTTAGAGGGGAGGCAGGTAGTCTAGTGGTTAGAGGGGGTGGCAGGTAGCCTAGTGGTTAGAGGGGGGGGAGGCAGGTAGCCTAGTGGTTAGAGGGGGTAAGGTAGTCTAGTGGTTAGAGGGGGTAGGTAGTCTAGTGGTTAGAGGGGGAGGCAGGTAGCCTAGTGGTTAGAGGGGGAGGCAGGTAGCCTAGTGGTTAGAGGGGGAGGCAGGTAGCCTAGTGGTTAGAGGGGAGGCAGGTAGCCTAGTGGTTAGAGGAGGCAGGTAGCCTAGTGGTTAGAGGGGGAGGCAGGTAGTCTAGTGGTTAGAGGGGGGCAGGTAGCCTAGTGGTTAGAGGGGAGGCAGGTAGCCTAGTGGTTAGAGGGGGAGGCAGGTAACCTAGTGGTTAGAGGGGGCAGGTAGCCTAGTGGTTAGAGGGGGTAAGGTAGCCTAGTGGTTAGAGGGGAGGCAGGTACCTAGTGGTTAGAGGGAGGCAGGTAGCCTAGTGGTTAGAGGGGGGAGGCAGGTAGCCTAGTGGTTAGAGGGGGAGGCAGGTAGCCTAGTGGTTAGAGGGGGCAGGTAGTCTAGTGGTTAGAGGGAGGCAGGTAGTCTAGTGGTTAGGGGGGGCAGGTAGCCTAGTGGTTAGAGGGGAGGCAGGTAGTCTAGTGGTTAGGGGAGGCAGGTAGTCTAGTGGTTAGAGGGGAGGCAGGTAGCCTAGTGGTTAGGGGGGAGGCAGGTAGCCTAGTGGTTAGAGGGGGAGGCAGGTAGTCTAGTGGTTAGAGGGGGTAAGGTAGCCTAGTGGTTAGAGGGGAGGCAGGTAGCCTAGTGGTTAGAGGGGGAGGCAGGTACCTAGTGGTTAGAGGGGAGGCAGGTAGCCTAGTGGTTAGAGGGGAGGCAGGTAGCCTAGTGGTTAGAGGGAGGTAAGGTAGCCTAGTGGTTAGAGGGGGCAGGTAGTCTAGTGGTTAGAGGGGGAGGCAGGTAGCCCAGTGGTTAGAGGGGAGGCAGGTAGCCTAGTGGTTAGAGGGGGAGGCAGGTAGCCTAGTGGTTAGAGGGGTAGGTAGCCTAGTGGTTAGGGGGCAGGTAGCCTAGTGGTTAGAGGGAGGCAGGTAGCCTAGTGGTTAGAGGGGAGGCAGGTAGCCTAGTGGTTAGAGGGGAGGCAGGTAGCCTAGTGGTTAGAGGGAGGCAGGTAGCCTAGTGGTTAGAGGGGGTAGGTAGTCTAGTGGTTAGAGGGGGGAGGCAGGTAGCCTAGTGGTTAGAGGGGGAGGCAGGTAGCCTAGTGGTTAGAGGGAGGCAGGTAGTCTAGTGGTTAGAGGGGGTAAGGTAGCCTAGTGGTTAGAGGAGGGGGAGGCAGGTAGTCTAGTGGTTAGAGGGGGCAGGTAGTCTAGTGGTTAGAGGGGAGGCAGGTAGCCTAGTGGTTAGAGGGGGAGGCAGGTAGCCTAGTGGTTAGAGGGGGGGCAGGTAGCCTAGTGGTTAGGGGGGGAGGCAGGTAGCCTAGTGGTTAGGGGGAGGCAGGTAGTCTAGTGGTTAGAGGGGGAGGCAGGTAGTCTAGTGGTTAGAGGGGGAGGCAGGTAGCCCTAGTGGTTAGAGGGAGGCAGGTAGCCTAGTGGTTAGAGGGGGAGGCAGGTAACCTAGTGGTTAGAGGGGGTGGCAGGTAGCCTAGTGGTTAGAGGGGGAGGCAGGTAGCCTAGTGGTTTAAAGGGAGGCAGGTTACCTAGTGGGGGGAGGCAGGTAGCCTAGTGGTTAGAGGGGGATGCAGGTAGAGTGGGAGGGGGAGGCAGGTAGTCTAGTGGTTAGAGGGGAGGCAGGTAGTCTAGTGGTTAGAGGGGGGCAGGTAGTCAGGTAGCCTAGTGGTTAGAGGGGAGGCAGGTAGTCTAGTGGTTAGAGGGGAGGCAGGTAGCCTAGTGGTTAGAGGGAGGCAGGTAGCCTAGTGGTTAGGGGGAGGCAGGTAGCCTAGTGGTTAGAGGGGGAGGCAGGTAGTCTAGTGGTTAGAGGGGGTAAGGTAGCCTAGTGGTTAGAGGGGAGGCAGGTAGTCTAGTGGTTAGAGGAGGGGGGGAGGCAGGTAGTCTAGTGGTTAGAGGGGAGGCAGGTAGTCTAGTGGTTAGAGGGGGAGGCAGGTAGTCTAGTGGTTAGAGGGGAGGCAGGTAGCCTAGTGGTTAGAGGGGGAGGCAGGTAGCCTAGTGGTTAGAGGGGGGAGGCAGGTAGCCTAGTGGTTAGAGGGGGAGGCAGGTAGCCTAGTGGTTAGAGGGGGAGGCAGGTAGCCTAGTGGTTAGAGGGAGGCAGGTAGTCTAGTGGTTAGAGGGGAGGCAGGTAGTCTAGTGGTTAGAGGGGGGAGGCAGGTAGCCTAGTGGTTAGAGGGAGGCAGGTAGCCCTAGTGGTTAGAGGGGAGGCAGGTAGTCTAGTGGTTAGAGGGGGAGGGGTGGCAGGTAGCCTAGTGGTTAGAGGGGGAGGCAGGTAGTCTAGTGGTTAGAGGGGGAGGCAGGTAGCCTAGTGGTTAGAGGGAGGCAGGTAGCCTAGTGGTTAGAGGGGAGGCAGGTAGCCTAGTGGTTAGAGGGGAGGCAGGTAGCCTAGTGGTTAGAGGGGGTAGGTAGCCTAGTGGTTAGAGGGGGGGCAGGTAGTCTAGTGGTTAGAGGGGGAGGCAGGTAGCCTAGTGGTTAGAGGGGGCAGGTAGCCTAGTGGTTAGAGGGGGTAGGTAGCCTAGTGGTTAGAGGGGGCAGGTAGTCTAGTGGTTAGAGGGAGGTAGGTAGCCTAGTGGTTAGAGGGGAGGCAGGTAGCCTAGTGGTTAGAGGGGAGGCAGGTAGCCTAGTGGTTAGAGGGGGAGGCAGGTAGCCTAGTGGTTAGAGGGGGTAGGTAGCCTAGTGGTTAGAGGGGGCAGGTAGTCTAGTGGTTAGAGGGGAGGCAGGTAGCCTAGTGGTTAGAGGGGGGAGGCAGGTAGCCTAGTGGTTAGAGGGGAGGCAGGTAGTCTAGTGGTTAGAGGGGGGCAGGTAGCCTAGTGGTTAGAGGGGGGGAGGCAGGTAGTCTAGTGGTTAGAGGGGGTAGGTAGTCTAGTGGTTAGAGGGGGCAGGTAGCCTAGTGGTTAGAGGGGGAGGCAGGTAGCCTAGTGGTTAGAGGGAGGCAGGTAGCCTAGTGGTTAGAGGGGGGGAGGCAGGTAGCCTAGTGGTTAGAGGGGGGAGGCAGGTAGCCTAGTGGTTAGAGGGGAGGCAGGTAGTCTAGTGGTTAGAGGGGAGGCAGGTAGCCTAGTGGTTAGAGGGGGAGGCAGGTAGCCTAGTGGTTAGAGGGGGAGGCAGGTAGCCTAGTGGTTAGAGGGGGGGCAGGTAACCTAGTGGTTAGAGGGGGCAGGTAGCCTAGTGGTTAGGGAGGGGGCAGGTAGCCTAGTGGTTAAGGGGAGGCAGGTTACCTAGTGGTTAGAGGGAGGCAGGTAGTCTAGTGGTTAGAGGGGGAGGCAGGTAGTCTAGTGGTTAGAGGGGGAGGCAGGTAGCCTAGTGGTTAGAGGGGGCAGGTAGCCTAGTGGTTAGAGGGGGGTAGGTAGTCTAGTGGTTAGAGGGGGAGGCAGGTAGCCTAGTGGTTAGAGGGGAGGCAGGTAGCCTAGTGGTTAGAGGGGGAGGCAGGTAGCCTAGTGGTTAGAGGGGAGGCAGGTAGCCTAGTGGTTAGAGGGGGAGGGCCTAGTGGTTAGAGGGAGGCAGGTAGCCTAGTGGTTAGAGGGGAGGCAGGTAGTCTAGTGGTTAGAGGGGGAGGCAGGTAGCCTAGTGGTTAGAGGGGGAGGCAGGTAGCCTAGTGGTTAGAGGGAGGTAGGTAGTCTAGTGGTTAGAGGGGGAGGCAGGTAGCCTAGTGGTTAGAGGGGAGGCAGGTAGCCTAGTGGTTAGAGGGGGAGGCAGGTAGTCTAGTGGTTAGAGGGGGGCAAGGTAGCCTAGTGGTTAGAGGGGGGGAGGCAGGTAGTCTAGTGGGGGAGGCAGGTAGTCTAGTGGTTAGAGGGGGTAGGTAGTCTAGTGGTTAGAGGGGGCAGGTAGCCTAGTGGTTAGAGGGGAGGCAGGTAGTCTAGTGGTTAGAGGGGAGGCAGGTAGCCTAGTGGTTAGAGGGGGAGGCAGGTAGCCTAGTGGTTAGAGGGGAGGCAGGTAGCCTAGTGGTTAGAGGGGGAGGCAGGTAGTCTAGTGGTTAGAGGGGGTAGGTAGCCTAGTGGTTAGAGGGGGAGGCAGGTAGTCTAGTGGTTAGGGGGAGGCAGGTAGTCTAGTGGTTAGAGGGGGGAGGCAGGTAGTCTAGTGGTTAGAGGGGAGGCAGGTAGTCTAGTGGTTAGAGGGGGAGGCAGGTAGCCTAGTGGTTAGAGGGGAGGCAGGTAGTCTAGTGGTTAGAGGGGGAGGCAGGTAGCCTAGTGGTTAGAGGGGAGGCAGGTAGTCTAGTGGTTAGAGGGGAGGCAGGTAGTCTAGTGGTTAGAGTGGGGGGAGGCAGGTAGCCTAGTGGTTAGAGGGGGAGGCAGGTAGTCTAGTGGTTAGAGGGGGAGGCAGGTAGTCTAGTGGTTAGAGGGGAGGGGAGGCAGGTAGTCTAGTGGTTAGAGGGGGTGGCAGGTAGCCTAGTGGTTAGAGGGGAGGCAGGTAGCCTAGTGGTTAGAGGGGAGGCAGGTAGCCTAGTGGTTAGAGGGGGGTAGGTAGCCTAGTGGTTAGAGGGGAAGGCAGGTAGCCTAGTGGTTAGAGGGGGGGGAGGCAGGTAGTCTAGTGGTTAGAGGGGGTAGGTAGCCTAGTGGTTAGAGGGGGGAAGCAGGTAGTCTAGTGGTTAGAGGGGGAGGCAGGTAGTCTAGTGGTTAGAGGGGGTAGGTAGTCTAGTGGTTAGAGGGGGGTAGGTAGCCTAGTGGTTAGAGGGGGTAGGTAGCCTAGTGGTCAGAGGGGGAGGTAGGTAGTCTAGTGGTTAGAGGGGGTAGGTAGCCTAGTGGTTAGAGGGGGTAGGTAGCCTAGTGGTCAGAGGGGAGGTAGGTAGTCTAGTGGTTAGAGGGGGTAGGTAGCCTAGTGGTTAGAGGGGAGGTAGGTAGCCTAGTGGTTAGAGGGGGTAGGTAGCCTAGTGGTTAGAGGGGGGTAGGTAGTCTAGTGGTTAGAGGGGGTAGGTAGTCTAGTGGTTAGAGGGGGTAGGTAGCCTAGTGGTTAGAGGGGGTAGGTAGCCTAGTGGTCAGAGGGGAGGCAGGTAGTCTAGTGATTAGAGGGGGGTAGGTAGCCTAGTGGTTAGAGGGGGGTAGGTAGTCTAGTGGTTAGAGGGGGTAGGTAGTCTAGTGGTTAGAGGGGGCAGGTAGCCTAGTGGTCAGAGGGGAGGCAGGTAGTCTAGTGATTAGAGGGAGGTAGGTAGCCTAGTGGTTAGAGGGGGTAGGTAGCCTAGTGGTTAGAGGGGGTAGGTAGTCTAGTGGTTAGAGGGGGTAGGTAGTCTAGTGGTTAGAGGGGGTAGGTAGCCTAGTGGTTAGAGGGGGTAGGTAGCCTAGTGGTCAGAGGGGAGGCAGGTAGTCTAGTGATTAGAGGGGAGGCAGGTAGTCTAGTGGTTAGAGGGGGAGGCAGGTAGCCTAGTGGTTAGAGGGGGAGGCAGGTAGTCTAGTGGTTAGAGGGGAGGCAGGTAGTCTAGTGGTTAGAGGGGGAGGCAGGTAGCCTAGTGGTTAGAGGGGAGGCAGGTAGTCTAGTGGTTAGAGGGGGAGGCAGGTAGTCTAGTGGTTAGAGGGGGGAGGCAGGTAGTCTAGTGGTTAGAGGGGGAGGCAGGTAGTCTAGTGGTTAGAGGGGAGGCAGGTAGTCTAGTGGTTAGAGGGGGGAGGCAGGTAGCCTAGTGGTTAGAGGGGAGGCAGGTAGCCTAGTGGTTAGAGGGGGAGGCAGGTAGCCTAGTGGTTAGAGGGGAGGGGAGGCAGGTAGTCTAGTGGTTAGAGGGGGGCAGGTAGCCTAGTGGTTAGAGGGGGGGCAGGTAGTCTAGTGGTTGGGGGAGGGGGAGGCAGGTAGTCTAGTGGTTAGAGGGGGGCAGGTAGTCTAGTGGTTAGAGGGGGGGGGCAGGTAGTCTAGTGGTTAGAGGGGGTAGGTAGCCTAGTGGTTCAGGGGAGGTAGGTAGTCTAGTGGTTAGAGGGGGGAGGCAGGTAGCCTAGTGGTTAGAGGGGAGGCAGGTAGCCTAGTGGTTAGAGGGGGAGGTAGGTAGCCTAGTGGTTAGAGGGGGTAGGTAGCCTAGTGGTTAGGGGGGAGGTAGGTAGTCTAGTGGTTAGAGGGGGCAGGTAGCCTAGTGGTTAGAGGGGGGTAGGTAGTCTAGTGGTTAGAGGGGAGGCAGGTAGTCTAGTGGTTAGAGGGGAGGCAGGTAGCCTAGTGGTTAGAGGGGGCAGGTAGCCTAGTGGTTAGAGGGGAGGCAGGTAGTCTAGTGGTTAGAGGGGGGCAGGTAGCCTAGTGGTTAGAGGGGGCAGGTAGTCTAGTGGTTAGAGGGGGGTAGGTAGTCTAGTGGTTAGAGGGGGTAGGTAGCCTAGTGGTCAGAGGGGAGGCAGGTAGTCTAGTGGTTAGAGGGAGGTAGGTAGCCTAGTGGTTAGAGGGGGTAGGTAGCCTAGTGGTTAGAGGGGGGTAGGTAGCCTAGTGGTTAGAGGGGGTAGGTAGTCTAGTGGTTAGAGGGGGGGGCAGGTAGCCTAGTGGTTAGAGGGGGTAGGTAGCCTAGTGGTCAGAGGGGAGGCAGGTAGTCTAGTGGTTAGAGGGGGTAGGTAGCCTAGTGGTCAGAGGGGGAGGCAGGTAGCCTAGTGGTTAGAGGGGGAGGCAGGTAGCCTAGTGGTTAGAGGGGAGGCAGGTAGTCTAGTGGTTAGAGGGGGTAAGGTAGCCTAGTGGTTAGAGGGGGAGGGGGGCAGGTAGTCTAGTGGTTAGGGGGAGGGGGGGGCAGGTAGTCTAGTGGTTAGAGGGGAGGCAGGTAGTCTAGTGGTTAGGGGGGAGGCAGGTAGCCTAGTGGTTAGAGGGGGAGGCAGGTAGTCTAGTGGTTAGAGGGGGAGGCAGGTAGCCTAGTGGTTAGAGGGGGAGGCAGGTAGTCTAGTGGTTAGAGGGGGAGGCAGGTAGTCTAGTGGTTAGAGGGGGAGGCAGGTAGCCTAGTGGTTAGAGGGGGAGGCAGGTAGTCTAGTGGTTAGAGGGGGGAGGCAGGTAGTCTAGTGGTTAGAGGGGAGGGGAGGCAGGTAGTCTAGTGGTTAGAGGGGAGGCAGGTAGCCTAGTGGTTAGAGGGGGAGGCAGGTAGTCTAGTGGTTAGAGGGGAGGCAGGTAGCCTAGTGGTTAGAGGGGGTAGGTAGCCTAGTGGTTAGAGGGGGAGGTAGGTAGCCTAGTGGTTAGAGGGGAGGGGAGGCAGGTAGCCTAGTGGTTAGAGGGGGTAGGTAGCCTAGTGGTCAGAGGGGAGGTAGGTAGTCTAGTGGTTAGAGGGGGTAGGTAGCCTAGTGGTTAGAGGGGAGGTAGGTAGCCTAGTGGTTAGTTAGAGGGGGTAGGTAGCCTAGTGGTTAGAGGGGGCAGGTAGTCTAGTGGTTAGGGGGGGCAGGTAGTCTAGTGGTTAGAGGGAGGCAGGTAGTCTAGTGGTTAGAGGGGGGCAGGTAGTCTAGTGGTCAGAGGGGGAGGCAGGTAGTCTAGTGGTTAGAGGGGGGCAGGTAGCCTAGTGGTTAGAGGGGGCAGGTAGCCTAGTGGTTAGAGGGGGGCAGGTAGTCTAGTGGTTAGAGGAGGCAGGTAGCCTAGTGGTTAGAGGGGAGGCAGGTAGTCTAGTGGTTAGAGGGAGGTAGGTAGCCTAGTGGTTAGAGGGGGCAGGTAGCCTAGTGGTTAGAGGGGGAGGCAGGTGGCCTAGTGGTTAGAGGGGGTAGGTAGTCTAGTGGTTAGGGGGGGCAGGTAGCCTAGTGGTTAGAGGGGGAGGCAGGTAGCCTAGTGGTCAGAGGGGAGGCAGGTAGTCTAGTGATTAGAGGGGGTAGGTAGCCTAGTGGTCAGAGGGGGTAGGTAGTCTAGTGGTTAGAGGGGGGTAAGGTAGCCTAGTGGTTAGAGGGGGGTAGGTAGCCTAGTGGTTAGAGGAGGGTAGGTAGCCTAGTGGTTAGAGGGGGTAGGTAGCCTAGTGGTTAGAGGGGGGAGGCAGGTAGTCTAGTGGTTAGAAGGGGTAGGTAGCCTAGTGGTTAGAGGGGGAGGCAGGTAGTCTAGTGGTTAGAGGGGGAGGCAGGTAGTCTAGTGGTTAGAGGGGGAGGCAGGTAGTCTAGTGGTTAGAGGGGGAGGCAGGTAGTCTAGTGGTTAGAGGGGGAGGCAGGTTGTCTAGTGGTTAGAGGGAGGCAGGTAGCCTAGTGGTTAGAGGGGAGGCAGGTAGCCTAGTGGTTAGAGGGGAGGCAGGTAGCCTAGTGGTTAGAGGGGGAGGCAGGTAGTCTAGTGGTTAGAGGGGGAGGCAGGTAGCCTAGTGGTTAGAGGGGAGGCAGGTAGCCTAGTGGTTAGAGGGGAGGCAGGTGGCCTAGTGGTTAGAGGGGGGAGGTAGGTAGCCTAGTGGTTAGAGGGGTAGGGGGTAGGTAGCCTAGTGGTTAGAGGGGGAGGCAGGTAGCCTAGTGGTTAGAGGGGCGAGGCAGGTAGCATAGTGGTTAGAGGGGGAGGGTAGGTAGCATAGTGGTTAGAGGGAGGCAGGTAGCCTAGTGGTTAGAGGGCGAGGCAGGTAGCCTAGTGGTTAGAGGGGAGGGGGTAGGTAGCCTAGTGGTTAGAGGGGTGAGGCAGGTAGCCTAGTGGTTAGAGGGCGAGGCAGGTAGCCTAGTGGTTAGGGGAGGCAGGTAGCCTAGTGGTTAGAGGGGGTAGGTAGCCTAGTGGTTAGAGGGGAGGCAGGTAGCCTAGTGGTTAGAGGGGGGGTAAGGTAGCCTAGTGGTTAGAAGGGGAAGGCAGGTAGCCTAGTGGATAGAGGGGGAGGCAGGTAGCCTAGTGGTTAGAAGGGAAGGCAGGTAGCCTAGTGGTTAGAGGGGGAGGCAGGTAGCCTAGTGGATAGAGGGGCGAGGCAGGTAGCCTAGTGGTTAGAGGGGGGAGGCAGGTAGCCTAGTGGTTAGGGGGAGGCAGGTAGTCTAGTGGTTAGAGGGGGTAAGGTAGCCTAGTGGTTAGAGGGGGAGGCAGGTAGCCTAGTGGATAGAGGGGCGAGGCAGGTAGCCTAGTGGTTAGAGGGGGAGGCAGGTAGCCTAGTGGTTAGGGGGAGGCAGGCAGGTAGTCTAGTGGTTAGAGGGGGAGGCAGGCAGGTAGTCTAGTGGTTAGAGGGGGAGGCAGGTAGTCTAGTGGTTAGAGGGGGAGGCAGGTAGCCTACTGGTTAGAGGGGGGAGGCTGGTAGCATAGTGGTTAGAGGGGGAGGGCAGGTAGCCTAGTGGTTAGAGGGAGGCAGGTAGTCTAGTGGTTAGAGGGGGAGGCAGGTAGCCTAGTGGTTAGAGGGGGGAGGCAGGTAGCCTAGTGGTTAGAGGGGGAGGCAGGTAGCCTAGTGGATAGAGGGGCGAGGCAGGTAGCCTAGTGGTTAGAGGGGGGAGGCAGGTAGCCTAGTGGTTAGGGGGAGGCAGGTAGTCTAGTGGTTAGAGGGGAGGCAGATAGTCTAGTGGTTAGAGGGGGAGGCAGGTAGCCTAGTGGTTAGAGGGGAGGCAGGTAGCCTAGTGGTTAGAGGGGAGGGCAGGTAACCAGTGGTTAACCTAGTGGTTAGAGGGGGAGGCAGGTAGCCTAGTGGTTAGAGGGGGTAAGGTAGCCTAGTGGTTAAAGGGGGGAGGCAGGTTACCTAGTGGTTAGAGGGGGAGGCAGGTAGCCTAGTGGTTAGAGGGGGGATGCAGGTAGCCTTGTGGTTAGAGGGAAGAGGCATAGAAAGTGTTATCAAATTTAAGTTAATCATGTAGCAATTAACTTATTGGGATTTGGGGCACCACGAGAGCAGTTCTTTAACCTCTTGGGTAGGGGGCAGTATTTTCACCTACGGATGAAAAGCCCAAAGTAAACTGCCTGTTACTCCGGCTCAGAAGCTAAGATATGCATATGCATAGGCGATACCAGCAACCGGCTGGTTGCCCTTGAGCAGGGCACTTTACTAGTACTGAGGTTCCTGGACCATGTCTCTTCAGACTTATTGAGTCTGTAGTCTGCCTCTGAAATACACCATACATATGACCATCAAACCGCAGTCTGCCTCTGATATCTAACCATCACTGTAGTCTGCCTCTGATATCTGACCATCAGACAACAGTCTGCCTGGATATCTGACCATCACTACAGTCTGCCTCTGATATCTGACCATCAGGACAGGGTCTGGATAGGCTGGTACATCACTCTACAACCTCTGATATCTGACCAACAGGACAGTAGGAAGGCTGGTACTAATCTCTAGTCAACCTCTGATATGACAACAGGATGACCATCACTGATAGTCTGACAGACAACAGGACAGGGTGGAAGGCTGACTATCTGACCATCACTGTAGTCTGCCTCTGATATCTGACCTCACTATAGTCTGCCTTTGATATCTGACCACCACAGGTCTGCCTCTGATAGGCTGACCATCTCTACAACCTCTGATATCTGACAGACAACAGGACAGGTAGGAAGGCTGGTACTACCATCTCTACAACCTCTGATATCTGACAGACAACAGGACTGCCTTTGAAGGCTGGTACCATCTCTAGTCAACCTCTGATATCTGACAGACAACAGGACAGGGTGGAAGGCTGGTACTAATCTCTAGTCAACCTCTGATATCTGACAGACAACAGGACAGGGTGGAAGGCTGATATCTGACCATCTCTACAGTCTGCCTCTGATATCTGACCCAGACACAACAGGACAGCCTCTGAAGGCTGGTACTAATCTCTACAACCTCTGATATCTGACAGACAACAGGACAGGGTGGAAGGCTGATATCTGACCATCACTGTAGTCTGCCTCTGATATCTGACAGACAACAGGACAGGGTGGAAGGCTGGTACTAATCTCTACAACCTCTGATATCTGACCATGGAAGGCTGGTACTAATCTCTACAACCTCTGATATCTGACAGACAACAGGACAGGGTGGAAGGCTGACCATCACTAATCTCTACAACCTCTGATATCTGACAGACAACAGGACAGGGTGGAAGGCTGGTACTAATCTCTACAACCTCTGATATCTGACAGACAACAGGACAGGGTGAAGGCTGGTACCTAATCTCTACAACCTCTGATATCTGACAGACAACAGGCCCCTGATATCTGGCCATCAGATAGCCTGCCCCTGAAGGCTACCTAATCTCTACAACCTCTGATATCTGACAGACAACAGGACAGGGTGGAAGGCTGGTACTAATCTCTACAACCTCTGATATCTGACAGACCAGGACAGGGTGGAAGGCTGGTACTAATCTCTACAACCTCTGATATCTGACCAACAGGACAGGGTGGAAGGCTGGTACTGACCATCACTACAACCTCTGATATCTGAGACAACAGGACGTACTAGTCTGCCTCTGATATCTGACCATCACTGACAGTCTGAACCCTGATATCTGACCATCTCTACAACCTCTGATATCTGACAGACCCAGGACAGGGTGGAAGGCTGGTACTAATCTCTACAACCTCTGATAGTCTGACAGACAACAGGACAGGGTGGAAGGCTGGTACTAATCTCAGCCCAACCTCTGATATCTGACAGACAACAGGACAGGGTGGAAGGCTGGTACTAATCTCTACAGCCCTGATATCTGCCTCAGACAACAGGACAGGGTGGAAGGCTGGTACTAATCTCTACAACCTCTGATATCTGACAGACAACAGGACAGGGTGGAAGGCTGGTACTAATCTCTACAACCTCTGATATCTGACAGACAACAGGACAGGGTGGCCCAAGGCTGGTAGTCTACAACCTCTGATATCAGCCATGTACTGTAGTCTGCCTCTGCAACAGCCCATCTACCATATCTGACAGACAACAGGACAGGGTGGAAGGCTGGTACTAATAGTCTGCCTCTGCTGACAGACAACACCATGAACTGTAGTCTGCCTCTGCTACAGCCCATGTACAACAGGTCAGGGTGGAATCTGGACCATCACTCTAGTCAACCTCTGATATCTGACAGACAACAGGACAGGGTGGAAGGCTGGTATCTAATCTCTACAACCTCTGATATCTGACCAGACAACAGGACAGTCTGAAGGCTGATACTACCATCTCTAGTCTGCCTCTGATATCTGACCAGACAACAGGTCTGGGTGAAGACCATCACTAATCTCTACAACCTCTGATATCTGACAGACCAGGACAGGGTGGAAGGCTGATACTCAATCTCTACAACCTCTGATATCTGACAGACAACAGGACAGGGTGGAAGGCTGGTACTAATCTCTACAACCTCTGATATCTGACAGACAACAGGACAGGGTGGAAGGCTGGTACTAATCTCTACAACCTCTGATATCTGACAGACAACAGGACAGGGTGGAAGGTCTGGTCTGATATCTGACCATCCCTGTAATCTGACCAGACAACAGGAATCAGCCTCTGATATCAGACAACAGGACAGGGTGGAAGGCTGATATCAATCTCTACAACCTCTGATATCTGACAGACAACAGGACAGGGTGGAAGGCTGGTACTACCATCTCTACTGCCTCTGATATCTGACCAGACACTGTAGTCTGCCTCTGATATCAGACCATCAGGCTGGTACTAATCTCTGACCTCTGACAACAGGACAGGGTGGAAGGCTGTACTGATATCTACCATCTCTGATAGTCTGACAGACAACAGGACAGGGTGGAAGCCCCTGGTATACCATCACTACAGTCTGCCTCTGATATCTGACCATCACAGGTCTGGGTGGATATCTGTACCATCTCTACAACCTCTGATATCTGACCAGACAACAGGTCTGCCCCTGGATATCTGGTACATCTCTACAGCCTCTGATATCTGACCATCAGGACAGGGTCTGATTCTGATATCTGACCATCACTGTAGTCTATCTCTGATATCTGAACATCACAACCTCTGATATCTGACAGACAACAGGACTGACCGTAGTCTGCCTCTGATATCTGAACATCACCGTAGTCAACCTCTGATATCTGACCAACAGGTAGGGTCTGAGGCTGATATCTGACCATCACTGTACAACCTCTGATATCAGACCCAGGACTGAAGTCTGGCTAATCTCTATCAACCCTGATAGTCTGCCCCTGACATCAGGCCATGGAACTGGTAGTCTGCCTCTCTATCAGCCCATCTGATATCTGACAGACAACAGGACAGGGTGGAAGGCTGGTACTAATCAGCCCATGTACCTGATAGTCTGACTCTGACATCAGCCCATGGAAGGCTGGTACTCTCCTCTGCTGATCAGCCCAGGACTGTAGTCTGCCTCTGATATCAACCCATGTACTGACAGTCAGGACAGGGTCTGCTATAAGCCCATGTACTGATATCTGACAGACAACAGGACATGGTGGAAGGTGGTACTAATCTCTACAGCCCATGTACTGTAGTCTGTCTCTGCTATCAGCCCATGTACTGTAGTCTGTCTCTGATATCAGACCACAGGACTGGGTCTGAAGGCTGGTCAGCCTATCTCTAGTCAACCTCTGCAATCTCAGACCCAGGACATAGGGTGGAAGGCTGGTACTAATGTCTGTAGTCTGCCTCTGATAGACTGCCCAGGACAGGGTGGAAGGCTGGTACTAATCTCTACAACCTCTGATATCTGACAGACAACAGGACAGTCTGGAAGGCTGGTACTAATCTCTACTGCCTCTGATATCTGACAGACAGTCAGGATAGGGTGGAAGGCCCTGATATCTGACCATCACTGATATCTGACTGCTATCAGCCCAGGGTGTAGGCTGGTAGTCTAATCTGCTACAACCTCTGATATCTGACAGACAACAGGACAGGGTGGATGGCTGTAGTCTGCCTCTCTATCAGCCCTCACTGATAGTCTGACAGACAACAGCCCATGGAAGGCTGGTAGGCTAATCTGCTATCAGCCCTGATATCTGACAGACATCAGGACAGGGTGGAAGGCTGGTAGTCTGCCTCTGCTATCACCTCTGATATCTGACAGCCCATGGGTGGAAGGCTGCTAATCTCTACAACCCATGTACTGACAACAGGACAGGGTGGAAGGCTGGTACTAATCTCTACAACCTCTGATATCTGACAGACAACAGGACAGGGTGGAAGGCTGTCTCTGCTCTCTACCACCTCTGATAGTCTGACAGACAACAGGACAGGGTGGAAGGCTGGTACTCTGATATCTCCCAACCTCTGATATCTGACAGACAACAGGACAGGGTGGAAGTCTGGTACTAATCTCTCAACCCATGATAGTCTGACAGACAACAGGACAGGCTGGTACTGTACAGGACAACAGGACAGTCTGGTACTAATCTCTACAACCTCTGATATCTGACAGACAACAGGACAGGGTGGAAGGCTGGTAGTCTGCCTCTGATATCAGACCTCTGATAGTCTGCCTCTGATATCTGACCACAGGACAGGGTGGAAGGCTGGTACTAATCTCTATCAACCTCTGATATCTGCCTCTGACAACAGGACAGGGTGGATCACCATACTAATCTCTACTCTGATATCTGACAGGACAGGCTGGTACTAATCTCTACAACCTCTGATATCTGACCAGACAACAGGTCTGGTCTGATATCTGACCATCTCTACAACCTCTGATATCTGACATCACAGGACAGGGTGGAAGGCTGGTACTAATCTCTACAACCTCTGATATCTGACAGACAACAGGACAGTCTGCCTCTGGCTGGACCATCTCTACTGCCTCTGATATCTGACAGACCAGGACAGGGTGGAAGGCTGCCTCTGATATCAGACCATCTGATATCTGACAACAGGACAGGGTGGAAGGCTGGTACTAATCTCTACAACCTCTGATATCTGACAGACAACAGGACAGGGTGGAAGGCTGGTACTAATCTCTACAACCTCTGATATCTGACAGACAACAGGACAGGGTGGAAGGCTGACCATCATCTCTACAACCTCTGATATCTGACAGACAACAGGACAGGGTGGAAGGCTGGTACCATCTCTACAACCTCTGATATCTGACAGACCAGGACAGGGTGGAAGGCTGGTACTAATCTCTACATCCTCTGTCTGACCAATCAGGGTGGAAGGCTATCAGACCACCACTGATAGTCTGACAGACAACAGGATATCTGAACCATCACTAATAGTCTACAACCTCTGATATCTGACATCACAACAGGACAGGGTGGAAGGCTGGACCATCTCTAGTCAACCTCTGATATCTGACAGACAACAGGACAGGGTGGAAGTCTGACTAATCTCTGACCATCACTGATAGTCAGACTCTGATAGGGTGGAACCATCACTAATCTCTACAACCTCTGATATCTGACAGCCATCAGGACAGGGTGGAAGGCTGATATCTACCATCACTCTACAACCTCTGATATCTGACAGACAACAGGTAGTCTGGAAGGCTGGTATCTACCATCTCTAGTCAACCTCTGATATCTGACAGACAACAGGACAGGGTGGAAGGCTGGTACTAATCTCACAACCTCTGATATCTGACAGACAACAGGACAGGGTGGAATTCTGATATCTACCATCACTGTACAATCTCTGATATCTGACAACAGGACAGGGTGGAAGTCTGCCTCTGATATCTGACCATGACTGATATCTGACAGACCTGGATATCTGGTACTAATCTCTACAACCTCTGCTAGACAACAGCCCATGGAAGGCTGGTCTAATCTCTCAACCTCTATCAGACAACAGGACAGTAGTCTGGAAGGCTGTACTGTATCTCTACAGCCCATCTGATAGTCTGCCTCTGACAGACCAGGACAGGGTGGAAGGCTGGTACTAATCTCTATCAACCCTGATATCTGACAGACAACAGGACTCTGCTATCAGCCCATGGTACTGTAATCTCTACAACCTCTGCTATCAGCCCAGGACTGGAAGGTCTGGTCTGATATCAGCCCACAACCTCTAGTCTGCAGACAACAGGACAGGGTGGAAGTCTGGTACTAATCTCTACAGCCCTGATATCTGACAGACAACAGGCCCATGGAAGGCTGGTCTAATCTCTATCAGCCCATGTACTATCTGACTGACAACAGCCCAGGGTGGAAGGCTGTAGTCTGCCTCTGCTATCAGCCCATGTACTGTAGTCTGCCTCTGCATATCAGCCCATGTACAAGGACAGGGTGGAAGGCCATACTAATCTCTACAACCTCTGCCTCTGACTAGACAACAGGACATGAAGGCTGGTAGTCTACAACCTCTGATATCTCAGACCCAGGACAGGGTGGAAGGCTGTCTAATCTCTACAACCTCTGATATCTGACCAGACAACAGGACAGGGTGATATCTGGACCATCACTGTAGTCTGCCTCTGATATCTGACCACAGGACTGTAATCTCTACAACCTCTGATATCAGACATGGACAGGGTGGTCTGCCTCTGGTATCAATCTCTAGTCTGCCTCTGATATCAGACAACAGGACTGAAGGTCTGCCTCTCTATCAACCCATGATATCTGACAGACAACAGGACATCACTGTAGTCTGCCTCTACTATCTACAACCTCTGATATCTGACAGACCAGGACACTGCTAGTCTGTCTCTCTATCTGACCATCACAATAGTCTGACTGATATCTGGCCATCACTGATAGACAGACTGCCCCTGATATCTGGTACCATCTGTAGTCTGCCTCTGATATCTGACAGACAACAGGACTGGGTGGAAGGCTGTACCATCTCTAGTCTGCCTCTGATATCTGACCATCACAATAGTCTGCCCCTGATATCTGGCCACTAATCTCTACTGCCTCTGATATCTGACAGACATCAGGACAGTAGTCTGAATTCTGATATCTGACCATCACTAGTCAACCTCTGATATCTGACCAACAGGACAGGGTGGAAGTCTGCCTCTGATATCTGACCATCACTGTAGTCTGACCCTGATAACTGACCATCAGGCTGGTAGCCTGCCTCTGCTATCAGCCCATGTATAGTCTGCCTCTGGTAAGCCCATGTACTGTAGTCTGCCCCTGATATCAGACCAACAGGACTGTAGTCTGCCTCTGCTATCAGCCCATCACTGTAGTCTGCCTCTGCTACAGCCCATGACAGGTAGAAGGCCTCTGCTATCAGCCCATGACAACCAGGGTGGAAGGTGAAGTCTGACTCTGCTATCAGCCCATGTACTGTAGTCTGCCTCTGCTATCAGCCCATGACAGACTGTAGTCTGCCTCTGATATCAGCCCATGGTACTAGTCTGCCTCTGATATCAGACCCATGTAGGCTGTAGTCTGCAACCTCTGATATCAGCCCATGTGGAAGTCTGTCTCTCTATCAGCCCATGATAGTCTGCCTCTGACTATCAGCCCATGTACTGTAGTCTGTCTCTGATATCTCCCAACCTACTGATAGTCTGCCTCTGACTATCAGCCATGTACTGTACTGCCTCTGCAATCAGCCCTGATACCATAGTCAGGACAGGCTGGAAGCCCTGGTACTAGTCTGCCTCTCTATCAGCCCATGTACTGAGTCTGCCTCTGCTATCAGCCCATGAACTGTAGTCTAATCTCTGATATCAACCAAGTACTGTAGTCTGCCTCTGACATCAGCCAGGGTACTGAAGTCTGCCTCTGCATATCAGCCCATGAACTGTAGTCTGCTGCCTCTGCTATCAGCCCATGTACTGTAGTCTGCCCCTGCTATCAGCCCATCTACTGTAGTCTGCCTCTGATATCAGCCCAACAGGACTGTAGTCTGCCTCTAATATCAGCCCATGTACTGTAGTCTGCCTCTGTTATCAGCCCATGAACTGTAGTCTGCCTCTGCTATCAGCCCATGTACTGTAGTCTGCCTCAGACATCAGCCCATGGAAGGCTGTGGTCTGCCTCTGCTATCAACCATCTGTATCTGACAGACATCAGCCCATGAACTGGTACTAGTCTGCCTCTGCTATCAGCCCATGTACTGTAGTCTGCCTCTGCTATCTGGCCCATCACTGTAGTCTGCCTCTGATATCTGCCCAGACAACAGGAGTCTGCCTCTGCTATCAGCCATGTACTAATAGTCTGCCTCTGCTATCAGCCCATGGACAGGGTGGAAGTCTGGTACTAATCTCTACCATGGACTGTAGTCTGCCTCTGCATCAGCCCATGTACTGTAGTCTGACAGACCCTCTACAACCTCTGATATCTCAGACCCAGGACAGGGTGTAGTCTGTCTCTGATATCAGCCCAACCTACTGATATCTGCCTCTGACTATCAGGACATGGAAGGCTGGTAGTCTGCCTCTCTATCAGCCCATGATACTGAGTCTGCCTCAGGACTATCAGCCCATGGTACTGTAGTCTCTACCCTCTATCAGACCCATCTACTGTAGTCTGCCTCTGCTATCAACCCATGATATCTGAGTCTGACCTCTGACATGGAAGGCTGGTACTAATCTCTGCCTCTGTTATCAGCCCATGGACTGTAGTCTGCCTCTGCTATCAGCCCATGACAACAGTCTGCCTCTGGATCAGCCCTGGTACTAATGGTCAACCTCTGATATCTGACAGACCCATGGACTGTAGTCTGCCTCTGCTATCAACCCTGATATCTGACTGCATCAGCCCATGTACTGTAGTCTGCCTCTCTACAACCCATGATAGTCTGCCTCTGATATCAGCCCATGTACTGTAGTCTGCCTTGCTGCTATCAGCCCTGATACTGAGTCTGACCTATGATATCAGCCCATGTACTGTAGTCTCTACTCTCTATCAGCCCATGGACTGTAGTCTGCCTCTGCTATCAGCCCTGTACTGTAGTCTGTCTCTGACATCAGGACAGTACTGAAGTCTGCCTCTGCTATCAGCCCATGTACTGTAGTCTGCCTCTGCAATCAGCCCAGGTAGGATAGTCTGCTAATCTGCTATCAGCCCATGTATCGTGTCTGACAACAGGACTATCAGCCCATGTACTGTAGTCTGCCTCTGCTATCAGCCCATGTACAGGGTGGAAGTCTGTCTCTAATATCAGCCCATGTACTGATAGTCTGCCTCTGCATCAGGACATGTACTGTAAGTCTGCCTCTGCATCTGATCAGCCCATGTACTGAAGTCTGCCTCTGCTATCAGCCCATGTACTGAGTCTGACAACTGCTATCAGCCCATACTATCTCTAGTCTGCCTCTGCTATCAGCCCATGGACAGGGTGGAAGTCTGCCTCTGCTATCAGCCCATGTACTGGAAGTCTGCCTCTCTCTATCAACCCTGATATCTGCCTCAGCATCAGCCCATGAAGGCTGTAGTCTGCCTCTGCTACAGCCCATGACTGTGGTCTGCCTCAGACAACAGCCCATGGTAGGCTGGTAGTCTAATCTGCTATCAGCCCATGATATCTGCCTCTGCATCAGCCCATGTACTGGTAGTCTGCCTCTCTATCAGCCCATGTACTGTAGTCTGACAGACCTCTGCTACAGCCCAAGTACTGGTCTAATCTCTATCAGCCCATGATATCTGAGTTTGCCTCAGGACAGGGTGGAAGCCCATGGTACTAATAGTCTACAACCTCTGATATCAGCCCATGTACAGTAGTCTGCCTCTGCTATCAGCCCATCTCTAGTCTGCCTCTGATCAGCCCAGGACAGGGTGGAAGTCTGTCTCTAATCAGCCCATGTCTGATATCTGACTGACAACAGGACATGTGGAAGTCTGTACTAATCTCTACAACCTCTGATATCTGACAGACAACAGGACTACCTCTGATATCTGACAGCCCATGTACTGTAGTCTGCCTCTGCTATCAGCCCATGTACTGTAGTCTGCCCCTGCTGATCAGACCCAGGACAGGGTGGAAGTCTGGTCTGCTAATCAGCCCATGTACTGATATCTGACAGACAACAGCCCATGAAGGCTGGTAGTCTAATCTCTATCAGCCCATGATAGTCTGCCTCTGACAACAGCCCATGAACTGTAGTCTGCCTCTGCTATCAGCCCTGATATCTGTGGTCAGACCTCAGGACAGCCCATGAACTGTAGTCTGCCTCTCTACAGCCCATGTACTGATATCTGACAGACATCAGGACAGGGTGAAGGCTGTAGTCTGCCTCTGCTATCAGCCTGATATCTGACAGACAACAGGACAGGGTGGATCAGGCTGGTACTAATCTCTGCCTCTGATCAGACCCAGGACAGGGTCTGCCTCTGGTATCAGCCCTCTACAGTCTGATATCTGACAGACATCAGCCCATGGAAGGCTGTACTAAGTTCTCCTCTGATATCTATCAGTCCATGGAAGGCTGTAGTCTGCCTCTGCTATCAGCCCAGGACAGTAGTCTGAAGGCTGGTATCAGCCCATGTACTGCAGTCTGCCTCTGATATCTGACAGACATCACTGTAGTCTGCCTCTGATATATGACCATCACTGATAGTCTGCCTCAGACATCAGAACAGGGTGAAGTCTGCTGATATCTACCATCTCTAGTCTGCCTCTGATATCTGACCATCAGGTAGTGGAAGGCTGTTAACTGACCATCACTGTAGTCTGCCTCTGATATATGACCATCACTATAGGACTGCCCCTGGAATCTGGTACTAATCTCTACAACCCTGATATCTGACAGACAACAGGACAGGGTGGAAGTCTGCCTCTACAACCTCTGATATCTGACCATCACTGTAGTCTGCCTCAGACATCTGACAGACCATCACTGGTGGTCTGGCTGATATCTGACCATCTCTAGTCTGCCTCTGATAGACAACAGGACCATCACTGGTAGTCTGCCTCTAATATCTGACCATCACTGATATCCTATAGTCTGCAACCTCTGATATCTGGCCATCACAGGGTGGAAGGCTGCCCCTAATCTCTGACAACCTCTGATATCTGACAGACAACAGGACTCTGATAGGCTGGACCATCTCTAGTCTGCCTCTGATATCTGACCATCACTGTAGTCTGTCTCTGATATCTGACCATCTCTACAACCTCTGATATCTGACATCACAGGTCTGCCTGGATAGGCTGGTCACTATAGTCTACAACCCTGATATCTGACAGACCAGGACAGGGTGGAAGGCTGGCCCTGATCTCTACCAACCGTAGTCTGATTCTGATATCAACCATCACTGGGTGGAAGGCTGGTATCTGACCATCTCTAGTCAACCTCTGATATCTGACAGACAACAGGACAGTCTGACCCTGATATCTGAATCTGTAGCCTGCCTCTGCTATCAGACCCATGTACAGGTGGAAGTCTGGCCTCTGCTATCAGCCCATGTACTGTAGTCTGCCCCTGACATCAGCCTATGTACTGTAGTCTGCCTCTGCTATCAGCCCAGCACTGTAGTCTGCCTCTGCTACAGCCCTGTACTGAGTAGGCAACAGGACAGGGTCAGCCCATGGTACTAATCTCTACAACCTCTGCTATCTGACAGACCCATGTACTGAAGTCTGCCTCTGCTATCAGCCCATGTACTGTAGTCTACCTCTGCTATCAGTCCATGTACTGTAGTCTGCCTCAGACAACAGTCCAGGGTGGAAGGCTGTAGTAATCCTACAACCTCTGATATCTGACAGACAACAGGACAGGGTAGTCTGGCTCTACTAATCTCTACAACCATGTATCTGATAGACAACAGGACAGGGTGGAAGGCTGGTACTAATCTCTACAACCTCTGATATCTCAGCCCAGGACAGGGTGGAAGGCTCTGCTATCAGCCCATGTCTGTAGTCTGCCTCTGCAACAGCCCATGTACTGTAGTCTAATCTGCTATCAGCCCATCTGATAGTCTGCCAACAGGACAGCCCATGAACTGTATTCTGCCTCTGCTATCAACCCTGATATCTGAGTCTGCAACTGCTATCAGCCCATGTACTAGTCTGATAGACAACAGGACAGGGTGTCTGCCTCTGCTATCAGCCCAGGACCGTGGAAGGCTGTACTAATCTCTACAACCTCTGATATCTGACAGACAACAGCCCATGTACTGCTAGTCTAATCTCTACAACCTCTGATATCTGACAGACAACAGGACAGGGTGGAAGGCTGGTACTAATCTCTGCCTCTGATATCTGACAGACAACAGGACTGAAGTCTGTACTAATCTCTACAACCATGATATCTGATAGACAACAGGACAGGGTGGAAGGCTGCCTCTGCTCTCAGCCCTCTGATATCTGCCTCAGACAACAGGACAGGGTGGAAGGCTGGTACCTCTCTACAGCCCATGTACTGTAGTCTGCCTCTGACAACAGGACAGGTGGAAGTCTGGTCTAATCTCTACAACCTCTGATAGACAACAGGACAGGGTGGAAGGCTGGTACTAATCTCTACAGTCTGCCTCTGATATCTGACAGACAATCAGGAAGGCTGGTATCTAATCTCTAGTCTGCCTCTGATATCTGACAGACAACAGGACAGGGTGGAAGGCTGGTACTAATCTCTACAACCCTGATATCTGACAGACAACAGGACAGGGTGGAAGGCTGGTACTAATCTCTACAACCTCTGATATCTGACAGACAACAGGACAGGGTGGAAGGCTGTACTAATCTCTAGCCTCTGATATCTGACAACAGGACAGGGTGTAGTCTGGTACTAATCTCTACAACTGATATCTGACAGACAACAGGACATGGAAGGCTGGTACTAATCTCTACAACCTCTGATATCTGACAGACAACAGGACAGGGTGGAAGGCTGTACTAATCTCTACAACCTCTGATATCTGACAGACAACAGGACAGGGTGGAAGGCTGGTACTAATCTCTACAACCTCTGATATCTGACAGACAACAGGACAGGGTGGAAGGCTGGTACTAATCTCTCAACCTCTGATATCTGACAGACAACATGACAGGGTGGAAGGCTGGCTAATCTGCTATCAACCCATCTGACAGTAGTCAGCCCAGGGTGGAAGCCTATGGTAGTCTACAACCTCTGCTATCAGGCTGGTAGGCTGTACTAATCTCTACAACCTCTGATATCTGACAGACAACAGGATCAGGTGGAATCTCTGCCTCTGCTATCAGGTACTAATCTCTACAACCTCTGATATCTGACAGACAACAGGACAGGGTGGAAGGCTGGTACTAATCTCTACAACCTCTGATATCTGACAGACCAGGACAGGGTGGAAGGCTGGTACTAATCTCTACAACCTCTGATATCTGACAGACAACAGGACAGGGTGGAAGGCTGGTACTAGTCTGCCTCTGCTATCAGACAACAGGACAGGGAGGAAGGCTGGTACTAATCTACAACCTCTGATATCTGACAGACAACAGGACAGGGTGGAAGGCTGTACTAATCTCTACAACCTCTGATAGACAACAGGACAGGGTGGAAGGCTGGTACTAATCTCTACAACCTCTGATATCTGACAGACAACAGGACAGGGTGGAAGGCTGGTACTAATCTCTACAACCTCTGATATCTGACAGACAACAGGACAGGGTCAGGCTGGTACTATAGTCTACAACCTCTGACAACAGGACAGGGTGGAAGGCTGGTACTAATCTCTACAACCTCTGACAGACAACAGGACAGGGTGGAAGGCTGGTACTAATCTCTACAACCTCTGATATCTGACAGACAACAGGACAGGGTGGAAGGCTGGTACTAATCTCTACAACCTCTGATATCTGACAGACAACAGGACAGGGTGGAAGGCTGGTACTAATCTCTACAACCTCTGATATCTGACAGACAACAGGACAGGGTGGAAGGCTGGTACTAATCTCTACAACCTCTGATAGACAACAGGACAGGGTGGAAGGCTGGTACTAATCTCTACAACCTCTGATATCTGACAGACAACAGGACAGGGTGGAAGGCTGGTACTAATCTCTACAACCTCTGATAGACAACAGGACAGGGTGGAAGGCTGGTACTAATCTCTACAACCTCTGATATCTGACAGACAACAGGACAGGGTGGAAGGCTGGTACTAATCTCTACAACCTCTGATATCTGACAGACAACAGGACAGGGTGGAAGGCTGGTACTAATCTCTACAACCTCTGACAGACAACAGGACAGGGTGGAAGGCTGGTACTCTACAACCTCTGATATCTCTACAACCTCTGACAGACAACAGGACAGGGTGGAAGGCTGGTACTAATCTCTACAACCTCTGATATCTGACAGACAACAGGACAGGGTGGAAGGCTGGTACTAATCTCTACAACCTCTGATATCTGACAGACAACAGGACAGGGTGGAAGGCTGGTACTAATCTCTACAACCTCTGATATCTGACAGACAACAGGACAGGGTGGAAGGCTGTACTGTAGTCTGCCTCTACAACCTCTGATATCTGATCAGACAACAGGACAGGGTGGAAGGCTGGTACTAATCTCTACAACCTCTGATATCTGACAGAAAACAGGACAGGGTGGAAGGCTGGTACTAATCTCTACCTCTGATATCTGACAGACAACAGGACAGGGTGGAAGGCTGGTACTAATCTCTACAACCTCTGACAGACAACAGGACAGGGTGGAAGGCTGGTACTAATCTCTACAACCTCTGATATCTGACAGACAACAGGACAGGGTGGAAGGCTGTACTAATCTCTCCTCTGATATCTGACAGACAACAGGACAGGGTGGAAGGCTGGTACTAATCTCTACAACCTCTGATATCTGACAGACAACAGGACAGGGTGGAAGGCTGGTACTAATCTCTACAACCTCTGATATCTGACAGACAACAGGACAGGGTGGAAGGCTGGTACTAATCTCTACAACCTCTGATATCTGACAGACAACAGGACAGGGTGGAAGGCTGGTACTAATCTCTACAACCTCTGATATCTGACAGACAACAGGACAGGGTGGAAGGCTGGTACTAATCTCTACAACCTCTGATATCTGACAGACAACAGGACAGGGTAGAAGGCTGGTACTAATCTCTACAACCTCTGATATCTGACAGACAACAGGACAGGGTGGAAGGCTGGTACTAATCTCTACAACCTCTGATAGACAACAGGACAGGGTGGAAGGCTGGTACTAATCTCTGACAACCTCTGCTATCTGCCTCTGATAGACAACAGGACAGGGTGGAAGGCTGGTACTAATCTCTACAACCTCTGATATCTGACAGACAACAGCAACAGGACAGGGTGGAAGGCTGGTACTAATCTCTACAACCTCTGATATCTGACAGACAACAGGACAGGGTGGAAGGCTGGTACTAATCTCTACAACCTCTGATATCTGACAGACAACAGGACAGGGTGGAAGGCTGGTACTAATCTCTACAACCTCTGATATCTGACAGACAACAGGACAGGGTGGAAGGCTGGTACTAATCTCTACAACCTCTGATATCCTCACATACCTCTGACTGACAACAGGCCAGGACAGGGTGGGAAGGCTGGTACTAATCTCTACAACCTCTGATATCTGACAGACAACAGGACAGGGTGGAAGGCTGGTACTAATCTCTACAACCTCTGATATCTGACCTATCAGCCCATCACTGTAGTCTGCCTCTGCTATCAGCCCATGTACTGTAGTAGGCCTCTGCTATCAGCCCATGTACCGTAGTCTGCCTCTGCTATCAGCCCATGTACTGAAGTCTGCCTCTGCTATCAGCCCATGTACTGTAGTCTACCTCTGCTATCAGTCCATGTACTGTAGTCTGCCTCTGCTATCAGTCCATGTACTGTAGTCTGCCTCTGCTCTCAGCCCATGTACTGTAGTCTGCCTCTGCTATCAGCCCATGTACTGTAGTCTGCCTCTGCTATCAGCCCATGTACCGTAGTCTGGCTCTGCTATCAGCCCATGTACTGTAGTCTGCCTCTGCTATCAGCCCATGTACTGTAGTCTGCCCCTGCTATCAGCCCATCTACTGTAGT